>NC_068445.1:11775000-11862500 GCF_023373465.1 Oncorhynchus keta | reverse complement strand
GTTAGGATCAGTGCAGCTTCTCAGTCTAAACTCTAGTTCAGTATGGGCCAAAACACTCTCTCAGTCTAAACTCCAGTTCAGTATGGGCCAAAACACTCTCTCAGTCTAAACTCCAGTTCAGTATGGGCCAAAACACTCTCTCAGTCTAAACTCCAGTTCAGTATGGGCCAAAACACTCTCTCAGTCTAAACTCCAGTTCAGCATGGGCCAAAACACTCTCTCAGTCTAAACTGTAAGGCTTTATTAGGGCTTGTCCAACATCTCCGCTCAATACACCTTCAGACCCCCCCACCCCCCGTCAAATAAGCCATTTTCAAAGACAACACAACATTTCAACATCAGAGGGAGTTCTGTTTGCACTTTTAGTACTGGCGCTAACAAATGCAGGGTAGACAGACAGACATAGAGTGTTACTTGAAATGGACTGATGTACAGACGAACAGGCTTAACTACGTAACAGAGAGAGATAGAGACGGGTTTTGTTTCAATCATTATAAGATGTTGTGCTCTTGCGATGCCTCCAGAGCATGGCTCTGGCTCTCTTTAAGGTCCTGTGTTTAAAGAAGCATTAAATAATCTCTCAGTGGGAGGAAGTTAAAAAGACTTCCACTGGTAGCACCCTGACCAAAGGCTAGGCTGCCTGAGCTCAGACACAGTCCTGCATTGGAATTCTGAGCGTCAATGGCAGTTTTACATACGCTACATATACAAAGGTATGCGAACACCCCTTCAAATTAGTGGATTCGGCTATTTCAGCCATACCCGTTGCTGACAGGTGTATACAATTGAGCAAACAGCCACGCAATCTCCATAGACAAACATAGGCAGTAGAATGTCCCGTACTGAAGAGCTCAGTGATTTTCAATGTGGCACCGCTGTAGTACGCCACCTTTCCAACAGGTCAGTTCGTCAAATTTCTGTCCTGCTAGAGCTGGACTAGGTCACGCCGATAGCGAGCCAGTCCTCATCCTCCAACATCAGTGCCCGACCTCACTATTGCTCTTGTGCCTGAATGGAAGCAAGTCCCGGCAGTAATGTTCCAACTTCTAGTGGAAAGCCGTCCCAGAAGAGTGGAGGCTGTTATAGCAGCAAGGGGGGGACCAACTCCATATTAATGCCCATGATTTTGGAATGAGATGTTCGACGAGCAGGTGTCCACATACATTTAGTCATGTAGTGTACGTATATAGCCTAACATGCATCATGGCTTATGTTCAATGGGCTTTTGCACTAGATTGAAGACAACAACATGCAGTACGCTATTGACATACAGTATAGTACTTTTAACCTCATCCACATAGTGGATACAGTAATAGTGACATCATGCAAACAAGCAACAAACGGAGTGGTCGATTTGGTGACTTTCTTGTCCCCATATCATGTGAATAATAACTTATAATACTCAGTGAGTATCATGAGTGCGTCCACTGCTCCTGCAGTACTCCATGCTCCCGTCACAGCTTCCAGCACAGCCCCGTTAGTCATACCCAAACAGTGGAGACACAAAAGAACCCCGATCCACCACAGGAGCCCTTCTTTGGAGATCAATTCGAGAACTTACATGCCTCTTATTTGTTGTTGGGTCAAAGGTTAAATTGCTGACCCTCCTCTCCATTCCCCCTCTCCCTAACCCCCTGCCCCCTCTGCGGTAAAGCTGTACTCAGAGTCCTATATTTACATGGATTAGAGTCCATTCACGGTGAAGAAAAGAGCTGGTTCACAGTCAAACCCCGAGGAGCAACCTTTGCTGCCCGAGTGGCCACATTATTCACTGCCAGACAATGACCATATTGTGGTCATGCGGAAAAGGAGGGGGGAGGAGAAAGGAGAAAGTCCCCTTTGCCATGGCAAAGTCCTCCGCTTGTGCCACGGAGCGAGGACGGCGAAGCCCAATCCGCTTTTCCAAGCAGAGCAAACAAAGCCTGCCCACTGTGAATGAGATGAAGATGTCAAAAGCTTTTAGGAAGGGGGGTGAGAGAGGTTTAGAGGATAAACCAACAAAACAAATAAAAAGGTCTTTTCTCAAATGGGTAAATCCCACTAAGTCTACATTTCCACTTCAGCTTTACTTTCTGTCTTAACCCTTTCCCCCACCCCCGCCATGTAACTCTTCTCCTTGCTAAATTGTAGAACAAGCAAGTCCTCCAGGAAGGTCATTACCTGATCCTGGCTTCCCAAATGCACACCACCACTGCAGGGGGTACGGTGTCTAAACGGTTAGGTTAATACACTTGTTTTCTTGAATCATTGCAGCCTTATAGCACTGCTGTCATTCATCATGCGCTTGCTTTTTGACAGTCCCGTTTAAAACACTATACTGTCCTTCCTAACGTTGATGCAGAACCCTTTATGAAAGCAATCATGCTTGCGGAGATCACATTGTAATCAAATCATATTGGAAGATTTTGGTTTATCCTGTGAGTCAACTGGCCTTGCATTTGCAGGGTAGCATATATATAGGGTAGCATATATATGCCTGTATGGAAGCAGGAAGTATTTGAGGCCAACAGCCTGAGGGGCTGTGTGGAGTGAATGACATAAAGAAGCCTGGTATACAGCCGCAGCCAATTCACATGCAAATTCCCCAGCCTGGCACTGACTCTGATTAACTCCCTGTGAGTTCATAGTTCCCTTGTTAACAAAGATTTAGCCTCTTTTCAATGAAGCGGTACATTAAGAGGGAGAAAGGAAGGAAAGAGAACTAGTGGTGAACCGTACAGTAAAGCCTCTTGAGGACAAAATGCAGTCTCTGTATTCTGCAGCTAATCCGCCTAGCAGATGCTGGACAGGGCCTGGTGCTCCTTCAAGGAGAGGATGGTGGGGAGAGAAAGGAGGGAAGGGGATCAAATAAATCAGCCCTCTTGTTTTTCATTCCATGGGCCGATCACAGGTCCCCAAAAAAATCCGTAACAGAACTGTTTGAATGACGTGAGACCGAGACGGCATTGGGATGTGTCTGATAGAACATATAGACCACATGGGATGAATAGGCCTTATAATCTTTAACACTGTTTTAGTCCATATCCACTGAAATAAAGGTCAAGCGCATTCAAAAGATTTGCTCTAAGTAAAACATTTTAAAAAGAAGGAAAAGTACACTGAAGTACTATTGGGCACTATATAGGCTGGATAGCTAAATTAGTTATTGTGTTGGTCTGCTGAGTGAGGCTATGTACGATGAGGGTGGGTAAGAGTGGTGTGTGTGTGTGTGGGTGTGGAGTTGACTCGTACAGGATGGTTGCTGTGCCAGCCCAGCCTTAGCGGTAGCCCCCTAAATGGCACTGCTCTGCTGGTGTGAAAGCAGGAGAATAGCCTTTGTCAAGGTGTACTCACATCAATTCTCACCCATCTCCCCTGGCACAGGGGTGTTAAATTATATGCTCCAGAGGACTTCACATTCACATTTTACAAGACTCAGGTTATTAGGCAAACAGGCTCTGCATATGTTCCCCACTATGCCAGTTTTCACAGTCAAGGATTTCAACCTTTATTTCCACCTCCCCACACCTCCCCACTCCCTGTCTCCAGTCCCCACTGTCTCCCTCTAACAAGGAGAGAGACTGTGAGCCTATGGAGGGTGTGATCACAGTGAGGTTAGCATAGGTTTAGACTCCAGGCAGAGTAGCTCTGTGTCCTTGCCCCGTCTATTGCCAGTACCCCTCCCCCCTCTATCTCTCTCCCCCATCACCTCTCTACCACCTTTCATTTGCAGTTTTAGTTTAGATTGCTTTTTTAAATTTTTTTTACATCAAGGTAAAAAACGGTTTTCTGATGACCATTTGTTCCTGAAGAGAAGACAAATTACAAATGTGGGCTTCCCCTTTGTACTTGAAATCGCTTTTTCATAACCAAAACGGTGCTGATGAAAAGAGTGGGGAACATCAAAGGGTTTCGCCCTCCGACTGAAAGGTTAGAAGTGTAACGTAGAACACAGATCAGCTCGCACTCTTTCTAGTCCCATTCTCATTATAACTGCTCATTTTAATCAGATCCACCATCAATTAGTGTGACTTTTCCCTTCGTTTGAAGGTGTAAAGTTGGACCTCAAGGACGCAGGAGAACTTTCCCTGGCTGTGTTGGAACAGTGTAGTGGTAGTAGTGTAATGCTGCTGTGTGACACGCCAGCCAAACTCTGGTTGTGTTTTACTGCAGCCACAGAGGAAGTGGTTCATTCTTGGACAGTCAGGGTTCAAGCCTGTAAGAGCCAATTTAAAATGTGGTCGGAGGTGCCGTATGGATGGTGTGACACAATTATCAAGCCTCCGGAGGCACACAGAGGCCAAATTGAGCTCGGAACCGCATTGCCGTGCGCCTCTCAAATGTTGTAACAATGCGTAGTACTCTGTATAGCTCCACATTGACATGATTGGTTGACGGTAGGTGAGGGCGGGAGGTCCTGTATAAACACAAACTCACTTCCTCGTCAACAGCTCTGCGCTGCTCGGCGAAGCGCAACAAGTATGAATACCCTGACTTCTGCAGTGGCCATATCACCGTAAATGCAGCACGGCCAATGCAGGCGTCAGATTGACCGTGAGGCACCTTCAATCAGCAGCGAAAGCGGGGCTGCAACATGTAGAGAGGATCAAGCCATGGAGGGGGAGTGAATTTTAAGAACAGGGCGAGATCTGAGACATGGGGGTTCAGAGGTAGTGTGTGTGTGTGTGTGTGGGGGGGGGGGCATCCGAGACTCTGAAGGAGTGAGAATGAGAAAGTAAGGGTAGAGGGGGACACAACAGAATGATGGACGTTGATAGACACCATGTCTATCTACTCTACAGAGTAGCACTGTGAAGAGGGGAGAGGGGGTGAGAGAGCCGTGTGACCAGTTGAGACCAGACGAGGAACGGGATAGAGGGGGAGAGTGTTATGGTGGAGTGGAGGGAGTGATAGATTACAATTTGAGGACTAAAATGAGGTGAGAGAGGGCAGGTGGCTGAGTGAAGAGGGAAATGAATGAGAGAAAGGGTGGAACAGAACATACAGTATAGACTAGAGGCTAATCTTCAAAAAGGGCTTTAGTTTTTCTACCCCTACCTGAGGGGTATAACCCATCCTGGCTGTCCGCCCTGGAGTTGGTTACTTACTGTGTGACATTATGGTGTATGGGGTGGATGTAACCACACATGATGACAAGAGCATAAGGCAAGTGTTCACTACAATGAATCAACACAACCTGACACTCATTGACAATAAATGCCATCAACTTAGTTGGCCTTCACATATGATTGGAATTGCACCTCTCCAATGTCAATGCCATCCTGAATCTCCCAGTCTGCCCTGGAGTTGCCATACATATTGACTTGGTGACATTATGGTGGATGGGGTGGATGTAACCACACATGACGACAAGCTCATAAGGCAGGTGTTCACCACATTGAACCAACACACCTCTCCAATGCCGTCCTGAATCTCCCAGACCTTTCCTTGATAGGCCCCCTCCACCATCAGTACCCCCTCTGGCAGTTACAACAGACAGATAGATACACCATGGATCTGGACTGCCACATGTCAGGAGGCCATTCAACAGCCTACATGCCACCTGGAAAGTGTTGGCGTGCTTTGCCCTCATATGTACCTATTTTGCTACCACCCATGTGACACCTGAACTGGACTCGCATGTGAAGAATGAGCTCTAATGCTGTGGTGACCCATGCATTGGTCTGGTAAACAGTGCAGTAATCCCAACATCCTTTTAAGGACATATGCCATCTATGGAAAACAAGAGGCCCCTTAGGATGGTCAAACTTAAACGAAGATGCTGTATGTCCTCATTTATGGTGGCTGGGGATTGACTGTGAAATAGTGGCTCTTGTGCACCATGCTTGAACAACTCCAGCTCCTCTGCAACCCCTTTACTATCCATCAAAGCCCTGTGATCATCTTCAAATGTATATCTGTGTGGAGCTGTTCTTCGTTCGTCAAAACCAACATTTCACAGTCGTGGTCTATGACCCACACTCATGTAACCTCTAGGTAACCCGAGGTCACCCTTACAGGTTCTGTCAATATCCTTATCTTCTGCTGGGCATGCCCCAGACTGTATTGACAGCCAAATACCCACAGTAAACATTGGCCAACTAATCATCCTACCCGACTTCCAAAGGAATATGTAGGATGTAACCACAGCTCAATTAGATGTTGGACAGATCTAAGCGCAGGTCTGTTTGTGACAGCGCTTTCACAGACACTCCTTCACAACCAGACAGCCAACCATTCCACTACTGGAGTATCCCCAGCATCATTCAGACTGGGGTAACATTCCAGTTAGACAATGGGTCTCGTTGGCATGCAAGCTGCATCTTCTGATTGCCTGTATTCAGTGGAGATTTTAGCATGTAAATCTTGGTGGGGCAAACTCCCCCAAAATATTTGTTAGATGCATGCCAGCAAAGCCACTAAACAACACAACAAAAACCAATACATGAATTGCACTATAACGGCGACAAGCGGGGCCCACAAACTGTTAGTGCCGACGTAAAGCTGTCCCAACAGCAGAGCTTTCTTTTGTTGCACCATGGAGTGAATCCTAACCACTGCTACACCTGGCTATCAGCGGAGCCTTGTCTGGCAGCGAAACAATTCATTCAGCCTTGTTTACTGCCTTTTAAAAATACATACTGTAGCTGATATAGCTGACCATATCTCCCTGGCATAGTACATCATTTATGCATTAGTATATAATACATTTTTGGACTCACCTTATTGTGTCCTTCGTTGGCAAATTTTGTCATCAAAGAACAATATTTACAATTCCGAGTTGGATGACCGTTCAAAATGTATTTTCCCAGTCTGACTTCCCAGTTGCAATGCTTTCCCAGTCTGACTTCCCAGTTGCAATGCTTGTGGTTAGCCACTGTCACCGATTCCTTCCAAACAACAGTCTGACTTCCCAGTTTCAATGCTTGTGGTTAGCCACTGTCACCGATTCCTTCCAAACAACAGTCTGACTTCCCAGTTTCAATGCTTGTGGTTAAACATTCCTTCCAAACAACAGTCTGACTTCCCAGTTGCAATGCTTGTGGTTAGCCACTGTCACCGATTCCTTCTTCAAACAACAGTCTGACTTCCCAGTTGCAATGCTTGTGGTTAGCCACTGTCACCGATTCCTTCTAAACAACAGTCTGACTTCCCAGTTGCAATGCTTGTGGTTAGCCACTGTCACCGATTCCTTCAAACAACAGTCTGACTTCCCAGTTGCAATGCTTGTGGTTAGCCACTGTCACTTCCCAGAATTCCTTCACCGAAAACAACAGTCTGACTTCCCAGTTGCAATGCTTGTGGTTAGCCACTGTCACCGATTCCTTCCAAACAACAGTCTGACTTCCCAGTTGCAATGCTTGTGGTTAGCCACTGTCACCGATTCCTTCCAAACAACAGTCTGACTTCCCAGTTTCAATGCTTGTGGTTAGCCACTGTCACCGATTCCTTCCAAACAACAGTCTGACTTCCCAGTTGCAATGCTTGTGGTTAGCCACTGTCACCGATTCCCTCCAAACAACAGTCTGACTTCCCAGTTGCAATGCTTGTGGTTAGCCACTGTCAAACAACAGATTCCCAGTTCAATGCTTGTGGTTAACAACAAACAACAGTCTGACTTCCCAGTTGCAATGCTTGTGGTTAGCCACTGTCACCAGATTCCTTCAAACAACAGTCTGACTTCCCAGTTTCAATGCTTGTGGTTAGCCAAACAAACAACAGTCTGACTTCCCAGTTGCAATGCTTGTGGTTAGCCACTGTCACCGATTCCTTCCAAACAACAGTCTGACTTCCCAGTTGCAATGCTTGTGGTTAGCCACTGTCACCGATTCCTTCCAAACAACAGTCTGACTTCCCAGTTGCAATGCTTGTGGTTAGCCACTGTCACCGATTCCTTCCAAACAACAGTCTGACTTCCCAGTTTCAATGCTTGTGGTTAGCCACTGTCACCGATTCCTTCCAAACAACAGTCTGACTTCCCAGTTGCAATGCTTGTGGTTAGCCACTGTCACCGATTCCTTCCAAACAACAGTCTGACTTCCCAGTTTCAATGCTTGTGGTTAGCCACTGTCACCGATTCCTTCCAAACAACAGTCTGACTTCCCAGTTGCAATGCTTGTGGTTAGCCACTGTCACCGATTCCTTCCAAACAACAGTCTGACTTCCCAGTTTGAAATGCTTGTGGTTAGCCACTGTCACCGATTCCTTCCAAACAACAGTCTGACTTCCTTCAATGCAAACAACAGTCTGACTTCCCAGTTGCAATGCTTGTGGTTAGCCACTTCCTTCCAAACAACAGTCTGACTTCCCAGTTGCAATGCTTGTGGTTAGCCTTCACAAAACAACAGTCTGACTTCCCAGTTGCAATGCTTGTGGTTAGCCACTGTCACCGATTCCTTCCAAACAACAGTCTGACTTCCCAGTTGCAATGCTTGTGGTTAGCCACTGTCACCGATTCCTTCCAAACAACAGTCTGACTTCCCAGTTGCAATGCTTGTGGTTAGCCACTCACCGTCAAACAACAGATTCCTTCAATGCAAACAACAGTCTGACTTCCCAGTTGCAATGCTTGTGGTTAGCCACTGTCACCGATTCCTTCCAAACAACAGTCTGACTTCCCAGTTGCAATGCTTGTGGTTAGCCACTGTCACCGATTCCTTCTAAACAACAGTCTGACTTCCCAGTTTCAATGCTTGTGGTCACCGATTCCTTCCAAACAACAGTCTGACTTCCCACTGTCACCACCGATTCCTTCCAAACAACAGTCTGACTTCCCAGTTTCAATGCTTGTGGTTAGCCACTGTCACCGATTCCCTCCAAACAACTCACTGTTGAATTTGTGATTTCCAACTTCTTGTGTAATGTTTATGCCCAATGACCAGTGAGCACTGATAGGTTTTATCTATCATTACTCTTCATTATTTGTCTTCATATGACACGGATTAAAAAGGATTTGCCTGACGATCGTCTACTTGGTTTATGATGATGACTGTTAGCTAAGATTTTGAAAGTAAGATCAGTCCAATCAAAGCTATTGTAGATGTAATGTGATTTGACATCATTTTATCTGTGGCCAATGACCTTGAACCTTCTTGGAAGGGCACTACTAACTGTAACTCTATGGCAGCACCCAAAGGGATCACATTCTTGATCTCTACCCTTACTGAAAGCGGGTGACATAGTGTCCTCATGAGTGACAGAACACTGAGGAAATTACGGTGCAATGCTGAGCCAGTCACGGGGCAATGCTCTTATTTTCTGCTGGCCTGTCCCACTACCACAGAAAGCACTGAGCTAGGCTGAAACACCTGCATTTTGGAGCTGCCTGTTTGTCTGTGGCATTATTAACTCAATGATATATATATATATATATCTTGTACATTGTTTGCAAACTGATATGTGACATGTATTAATGTCAAAATAACATGCAAAACAGCCCCCCACCAAAATAATGTATATATATATACATATCTATACATATATATACATATATATACATTTGTTATTAAATTCTTTTGCAAAAAATGTGTGTCTCAAAGCAGGTGGTGCTCGGCCCTAAATGACTGGTCACCACTGCCTGTATTGTAGAAATGGAAACTGGTCACCACACAGCCCTGAATACCATGCCGGACATACAGGAAGGATATTTCCCTTGTCGCTGCAGCTTTCCCAGCACGACCAGTGAGCTGTGCAACCTGCTCAGGGTTCGAGTTGGGGCGATAAACGGAAACTGATCAACACCGACCATACCGATCACTCATCGCAGGCATTTTGGTGATATCGTTCATTACAATAAGTCGTTTATACTAGATAAATGTGAAGTTTGAAATGAAATAAGTTTGCTAATATGGGTGTTTGTTAATGGGACAATTGATGGCTACAACCATCAAACTAGTAGTAGTATTTTAAAGGATAATAAAAACAACTGTGGTCTACATTAATAAATGTTTCATTCTATTTATCAGTATCACATCAATTTAGGCAATTTATCGCAATATGGATTTTTTTCCATATCGCACAGTAAGGCCCCAGAACTACACCCACGACGGGCTACTTTGTGTTCTCACCTTGTTTGGACACATTCATGTTTTGGTCACCTCAGACTTTGAATCAACCTTACACACTTGGGGACAAGAGGGAAAAGGTTAGAGCTGTACATATGCTAGAGTAGTTGACTGTTGTAATTACAGGTTTATTTCCTGTAACTTGGTTACGCTGCTATGTGCTTGTGTTATGAAAATATGTACACACGTTGAAAAGCTAGTTGGCTTCAGCTATTTAAACACAACGGAGGCATGGTAGTGCCACTCATAGTCCTAGTTATACCTAGAGTCATATAACACAATGCAACATAAAACAGGGCAATTTATATGCATGCAATGTGTTTGAGTTTAATTATGTTGGCCATATTGGATTCAGAATAACATTTTGTTTTACACCAAATCAGTCTATATGTCACGCCCTGACCTTAGAGAGCTTTTTATGTCTCTATTTTGGTTTGGTCAGTGTCTGATTTGGGTGGGCATTCTATGTCCTTTTTTCTATGTTTTGTATTTCTTTGTTTTGGCCGGGTATGGTTCTCAATCAGGGACAGCTGACTATCGTTGTCTCTGATTGGGAACCATACTTAGGTAGCTTTTTCCCACCTATGGTTTGTGGGTAGTTATTTTCTGTTTAGTGTTTTCTGCACCTGACAGGACTGTTTCGGTTTCGTTTATTCTCTTTGTTATTTTGTTATAGTGTTCAGTTTTAATAAAAAGCATGCGCTTTGGTTATTTTGTAGCCATATTGGAATTTGGACGCCATATTGGATTTGAGGCAAAGTCCAGGGTGGCCCCAAAGACAATTTGTGGTGGCCCCCTGGCTAAATTGCAAGAGCAGGGGCTAAAGATACAACATCTTTCAAGGAACCTTGGACCCGAAAACACTGAATTGCAATGTCTGAGCCCACTTGTATTCCTCAGAGTAGTTTACAATAGCCACAACATCAAAAATATATGTGTAACTGTATGTATTTTCGTCAGGCAGGACCATACAGCACTGAATGAGAGTACATTTTACATGAAAATGTGTCTATTAATCAGCTACCAAAAAGTAAAGCTTACATTCATCATCAATGTTTATAGTTGATCTATCCACCTGTTGCAGTGATCCCCAATTACATTCAGCCGTGGCTCGATTTTTCCTTTTGTGGATGGTTGGAGGGCCAGAACATTGTTATAAATCATTTGTACACTGTAAATTGTCCGCAAGAACCCAAAACAGATATACAGTAGTATTTTACAAAAACAGAATCATTTCAAACCTGGATTACATTGGGATGGAATAACATATGCCTCTCTATTTATGCGTGGGAATATTTGGAAAAATATTTCCTACATCAAAATAACTTTGAGCTGATTTCCTTGTGATTTTGCAGTCTATGTCCAGTAATGAATATTATATTTTTTTAAAATACAATAATTTGCTCAGAAATCTTGGGTGGCAAATAAAATCCCGCACGGGCCGAATTTGGACCTCGGGCCGCCAATTGGGGAGATTTGGCCTGTTGTATTTTTATGTTTAGAAATCTATATTTCCTAGATCCATTAATAAGATATCCTAATGCTGTTTGTTTGTGCATGTAGGGCATACAACTGACCACTTGCATTCCACATTTTTGCAAGTTTATGTGGCTCATGCCCCCTCCAGCCAGTCATTATTCTTCACTTTTTGAGTTTAGGGGGTGTGTCACAACATCTATCAATTGAACCACTTTTGTGTGGGTATCTAAAAAAATATGGAGGCATTTGCCACTAGCCTAAGAGGGGAAGAGAGAGGAAAGGATGAATGGGTTTGAACTGAAGGAGTTAACATTCAGCAGCAGTACTAATCTCCTCCGGCCAAGGGACTTGGGGCGACATCCCGTTAGAGTGGAATGTGAATCTGTGTGATTCTGAATCTGACCAGGACTGGCACAACTAGCTCTCTCACATAACACAGTCAGCAAGCATGCCTCGGTCGCTCACTCTTCTGAATGTATCTATTCCTGCCCCTGAATACTCTATTAAATCACTTTCAACCCCATCAGACAGGAGGAGATGATAATCAAGCCTTTCGTTTGAATCTTGAATCTAAAGGAGCAATTCTACCTGAAAATCTACAATCTGCTTTTTTAATCTTGATCATCATAAACTGTTAGAGCAAGTCATGTCGGCATGGCGAATCGTACACAGAGTCAGTTCTCCTTAGGAAATGACACTGTCTTACCACTTGTCTGTCCGTTTAGCAAGAGTGAATGCACAAAGATTGCAAAGGGATTTTTCCGAGTGAATTATGTTTGTTTCTTCTAACTAGAAATGGATGTTTTTCCAGCTCTCAGCATTAAGATAGTACCTGATTCCCAGGGGCTCTTTGTGAACATTTCTCTGCCTGTACAGCCCATAGAGAATGTCATGTATTAAGCTGTGTTCCATCAGAGGAACAACACTGCCCTACCATTAAGAGTGTGTATGTGTGTTTGTGTGCGTGCATACTTGCATTTGTGTGTGCTTGTGTGTGTGTTTGGCTTGGGTATGGCAGATGTCTGCAACACTGCTCAGCTAGGAGTTGAGGGCTCCATTTCAAAGGCCTGTTTGCTGGCAAGCCTTAATAGGAAGTGATCTTAAAGTGTTCCTTTAAACATGTCAGAGGCTAATGCTTTAATTTGCTCTGGGTATTGCTCTGTCTAATGAGATTTAACATGGGCTCCCGACTGTACTGCCTCACTCATCCTTTAGAACCACAGATATCATTTATATTTATGTAGATTCAGATATTTTGCCCATGTTAATTTGTTGCAGCATAGATTTATCTATTGCCAAGTCACAGGGTTGATTTCCTTCATGATGGGTATGAAAGTGCTACATCCATGTCTGTTTGTGTGTGTGAGCATGAATCTGTGTGTGTGTGCGTGTGTGTGTGTGTGTGTGTGTGTGTGTGTGTGTGTGTGTGTGTGTGTGTGTGTGTGTGTGTGTGTGTGTGTGTGTGTGTGTGTGTGTGTGTGTGTGTGTGTGTGTGTGTGTGTGTGTGTGTGTGTGTGTGTGTGTGTGTGTGTGTGTGTGTGTGGGTGGGTGGGTGGGTGGGTGACTGAGTTAGTGAGTGAGTGAGTGTGTGTTTGTGTTTGCGCGTGCATTCGTGCCCTAGCTGTGTATTTGAACCATGTGTAGACCATGGGTGTACAGACAGTGATGGATTGTCAGTGTCAGTAGGCCTCTCTTGTCTTCATCTGTGGAGTCCACACTGTGGCCCAGGTCATCCAGGGGCTCAAAGGATAGCAGTGGATCACTGGGAGATCCCTCTATCCCTCCCTGCGGCTGGTCGGCTTACTGATGACACACTAACTCACTGACTTCCGCTCTGCAGGGTGGAAGAAGAGCTATATAAAGTCCTATTCTCTGATTTGACAGATCCCAGGTCTGTATGTTTGTCTGTTGGTCAATGACTCGGATTGTGCCTTGCTGTGTCCTGTACCAGAAGGTAGTGCTGATATTTTCTAGAGGGTCATTTAATGAGTAATTACATATTTTACAGGAATGATTGATCTTTTAAGCTTTTAGCTGTTTTCCTCTTACACTTCTCAGTAGCTGAACCAAGACTGAATTGTAATGATGCATGACTTTATACATGTATAAACGAAATGAGGACTGTAAAGACTAATTTCTAAGAGAAAAGGCTCAGCTTTAACCAGGACCATTTTAACACATATAGCTGTAATGTATTACTGTAATAATGTGAGACGCTCTGACTGTGTATTTTCTCAGACTTCCTGCCCTCTTAGTGACATAGAGATAATGACTGGACAGGAATGGTCAGGGTTTTTTCCTCAACAATTGGAATTGTAAGAAGGGAATAAAATGTACATTTTGAGAGGGTGAGAAAGTCAACATGCTCTTAAATAAAACCATGGCACTCCAAATAAAACGTCTCCAGCTAATAAAGGTTCCTATACGATGAGAGTGTCTGCCTGTCTTTCTGTTGTCTGTCTGTCTGTCTGTCTGTCTGTCTGTCTGTCTGTCTGTCTGTCTGTCTGTCTGTCTGTCTGTCTGTCTGTCTGTCTGTCTTTCCCCATGCAGCTAATCTCCAGACTGGTTCCGATCCTATCAACTGGAAGATGGAGAGGGGTGGATACTGGGATTAAGTTGTAAAACTGGCTTTATTGGTGAGTTCGGTTTAAACTCCATGAAATGAAGCAATGGGATTATGAAGTCCATCGCTAAATCCAAAGTACTCCTCACTGGATTTTATTGTCCTTGGATTCCCAGCAAACCAAAACTGGTTCTGTGGCAGTTCGGCAAATGTTCTCATAACACAAAAATTGTCCAGTTGTGTTAATGATTATGCAATGTTTGTATAAAACATTCACCTAACATTGCGTGAACATTCCCAGAACACATTTAATATTTTCTGGAAAGGTTTACAGAATGCTTCATTATGTTGTGGGAACAGTCTGGTGGTAACATTGTGGGGAAATCACAAAATACACAGAGTGTACAAAACATTAAGAACAACTTACTAATATTGCCCTCAGAACAGCCTCAATTCGTTGGGGCATGGACTCTATAAGGTGTCTGAAAGCGTTCCACAAGGATGCTGGCCCATGTTGACTCCTTTGCCTCCCACAGTTGTGTCAAATTGGCTGGATGTTCTTTGGGTGGTGGATCATTCTTGAAACACACAAGAAAATGTTGAGCATGAAAAACCAAGTAGCGTTGCAGTTCTTGACAAAAACCAGTCCGCCTGTCACCTACTACCAGACCCCATTCAAAGGAACTTAAATATTTTGTCTTGCCCATTCACCCTCTGAATGGCACACATACTCAATCCATGTCTCAAGGCTTAAAAATCCTTCTATAACCTGTCTCCTCCCCTTCATCTACACTGATTGAAGTGGATTTAACAAGTGCCATCAATAAGGAATCATAGGTTACACCTGGATTCATCTGGTCAGTCTATGTCATGGAAAGAGCAGGTGTTCTTAATGTTTTGTACACTCAGTGTATATGTTCCCAGAACACAAACACTGTCCAGTTGTGCTGATGATTACAATGTTTCCATTAGGTTGAATAATTTTTTAAATTTTACCTTTATTTAACCAGGCAAGTCTTAAGAACACATTCTTATTTTCAATGACGGCCTGGGAACAGTGGGTTAACTGCCTGTTCAGGGGCAGAACGACAGATTTGTACCTTGTCAGCTCGGGGGTTTGAACTCGCAACCTTCCGGTTACTAGTCCAACGCTCTAGCCACTAAGCTACGCTGCCGCCCCAATGCTGCAAACATTTCTTTATGTTCTTTAAAAGTTCCTAAAACATGTCTTTAGGTTATGGGAACATTATGTAGATATGGCAAGAGATAGGTTCCCATAACACATCTGTTCAGTTCTTAAAACGTTTGTTTTAGGATGCACAAAACATTTCCTCAATGTTCTTTAAATGTTCTTAGTAAAGATGTGTACAACAATCCATGAAGAAACACATGAGGTAAGTATTTGGAATCACATGACATTTATTGTACAAAGGCTGTATTCAGTCTAAAGTCACAAGCAGGGATTGAACCTGGAACCTTTGGAGTGCTTAGCTCTGGAATGAATCCACTATGCTACTCGGATGGGACCAACGAAAATGTAAAGTTGTTCACAAGTTTACTCTGACTTCCCAGGTGTTGCCTTTGTCTTTGCAAAAGAGAGGATAACTACATCTAGAAAAATAAGTTTTCTCTATTATTTCTTACTCTACCAATCTCATTTACATACTGTAAAGTTAGGATATTTTGGCTTTTATTTTCCCTACAAACTTTTTAAATGATTGCCTGGCAGGATGTGTTGAGGTGAACATAGATGTGCATATGTACCAAGACATATCGCCATAGTTTGGATCATAATTGAAGGATTTCAGTACAAAGGAAAATCCACTAAATACATTAGGATCCTGGTGGCGCAGCAGACTAAGTAGCCTACAGGCCTTGAAGACTGCACATCTCAGGTTAAATCTACTTGATTATAATGTTTTTTAAAAAAAGAAGCTATATCTATGTTTGGACAATACCCGAAGAAAATATAATGATGTAAGAAGATGGAAATGCCATTTCATAATATTGTTTTACACATTAATATTAGCAGTCTTCAGAAATACTTCCATTATCATTGAAGTGTGTTTTTAGAACCACTTTGGATCGTTATGTTGAAACCTTACCGAATAACTTTATAAGACTCTCACAGGAATGGTTCTTGTTTGTTGTTATGGGTTTTAGTAGTATTTTCTCCGTTAACATTACCTGAACATTCCGGGAATGTTGCTCCAACGTTGTGTTGCTGAAATATGTTCAGGGAACGTTATTACAACCATGATGTCATAATGTCACACTTCAACTTCATGAGACCGTTGTAGGGATATTCCCTGCTTGTCGTTATGGGTGTTTTGAATAACATTTCCATCAACATTAGCAGAACGTTTCTATAATGTTTCCTCAGAACCACATCTACTGTTCTAAGAACATTACCAGAACATTGTGCTGTTACATTCCCTGCCTACCTAATGATGTTCTGTGGTAGTTTCTACAGATGTTGTGAACAAGATATTAATGAATGTTAGGAAAACATTCCAAAGATATTTCATTCCCAACATTTTCTTGGATGTACATATTTGGCGATCAAAACATTATTTAAATGTTTGTGGAACATTACCATCCTAACTAGGAATCTTAGCTAATGTCCTGGGAATGTTCCTGGTTTACTGGGTTGGTTGTGTTCTTTGTTAACAGTAGACACTAAAGTGGTAGCTACTGTTTGTGGCACAGAACTTGAGGCAGGGCACTGTGGCAGCAGGTAGGTATAGCTCATAACATCTGTCCACCTATCTCTTGTTACAAATGACAATATTCTTTATTCTTTACACAATTGGCCCAGCGTCGTCTGGGTTTGGCCGGAGTAGGCCGTCATTGTAAATAAGAATTTGTTCTTAACTGACTTGCCTAGTTACATTTAAAAATGTACATAAAATGTAAGCCGGACTAGTTTCTAGACGGAGTTTGCTGTAAACCAGAGCTGCATGTTGACAGCATTCTCTATAAAGTATCGGTGCTATTTGACTCATCAAAACATAGTCAAACCCATACAGTCCCTGCGGTGGAAACACATTACCGTGTCCAACATTGGTTCTTTACTCACTGTATCATGGGGTGTGAGTGATACGTGCCATTAGATGACACACATCATATCTTGCTCCTGCACTCCTCACAGCAGGTATAGAACCAACCTCTTTTCTCCCCCCCTTCGTCAAATTGAAATATTGGGATTATTCTCCAGGTTGGGTGAGGCCGGCTGTAATCGCCAGACAAATGATGTGTAGAAGCAATAAAAAAGAAGTCCCAAGGGAACTATTAGAGCAGGCCCAGTGACACAGGCCATGAGGAATACGGGCTGGGGATGTGTCTATGGAGAGTGATCTGAGCTACAGCAAAGCTCTGCCTAAGAGCCATAGATCTGCAGTGCTTAAAGGGGATTTGACTAAACAAATGGCAGCATATGGTAGATGAGAGAGGATATGAGAGGAGAGGGGAGCGGAGGAGAGGGGCATTGTTTTCAGAGGGGGTCCCGTGTCTCTCCTCCCCTCTTCAATCTTTCATTATGTTGTCACACTCCGGGTGCACGCTTCCCACAACACTTTAATTAGCCTCCCTGAGTTTAATTGCATGTGCATGTCTGCGAGCGTGGTTCCGAGTGTATAAATCTGCTTTGTTTGTTTTGCAGACCTGTATGTATTACTGTGTGTGAATGAACGTGTTGTTGTGGTTGTGGAGCCTTCAATGCCTTGTTTTGACCGCAAGGTGTTCATCCTTGGTCTAGAGGTGCCTCCCTCTGTGTTATGAAGCTGCCTCTGTAACGTCAGGCGTGAGAACGGAGGCTTTCTCACTCTAATATTTCTGGACATCACGCCATCGTCTGGTGGTTGAAGCCCGAACATAGACACAAATAAGATAACAGTCAGGAGCTCTGAAAGTCTTCCTCCGTCTTTCCTCCACTTTTTTTTCCAGGAAGAGAGTGAGCAGGACAGAAGCCCGGAGCTAACAGGAGCATCAAACCATGGCTCCGTGTCTCAGTCTGTGCGTGTTTGGAGCAGGGAAGAGCAGAGGAGCAAAGAAGAGGACAGGAGAGGGGGCTGGCTTCATCGCTTCCCTTCTCTGGCCTAATCAACAAAACAGCCTCAGCTGCCCCTTTGGATCCCCTGCCAGGGTCCCTATCATCTTCTGATCAAATATTAATATGTGATACTCAGCTTGCTCACTAATCCTAAGCCAATTAATATTATCTGTCAATTATTTACAGATCCTGAGGTGCGGAGGCAGTTCCCCGAGGACTACATTGGGAAGGTTCAGAATGTATAATTGACTTCCTCTTTCAACCCCCCCCACCCGTTATTCTGTCTTCCTCTCCCCTCTTTCATTTACTTTTCTTTTTCCTTTTTATGCCTTCCTTCCTTTTTTGTTTGTCTCTGCTAAGTCTAAATGGTTGTCTCGGCAGTGTTTCAGTCTGAAGACACGCAGGCAGGCATTGGCCTGACATTAGCATTGCTGATATCTGACATCACTGTGCAGATCTCTGACTCTGTCATCCAGTCAGTTGGGGAGAGTGGGGTAAGTTGAGCAATTTTCCACATTCAGCATCACTCCATCAAAGCAAATCTATTGTTCTTTCTAACGGAGGCATCAACACATATTTCAGGATGTTGTGTATCCCTGGAAATAATCAGAATTCATGTAAGCATTACAGTTTCGAAAACATGAACTGTGATCTCTTGGTGATCTCTTGGTGATCTCTTGGTGATCTCTTGGCACAACTTGGGGTAAATTGAGCAGCGGGACGGGGTAAGTAAAGCCGCCCACACATTTCTGTGCTAAGTTAAATATTAGCACTTTTAAAACCATGTCTATCTTTATTTCCCCCAAACAATTCAAAACAATCACAACTAGCAAACACTTAGTGATTTTGAAAACACTTTTATTGACATAGGCCAGGCTCTGTTGTTACCCATAACCCCTGATGGCATGGGGCCAAAATATGTTATACCTTGTTTCCACCTTCAGGGAACAGTAGTTGTGTTCAGACCTGCACATTTCCTTTCAGACGGTCACTCGGTATAACATACTATGGGGGCATACCGTACAACCACACCGCAAGCCAGCTCAGACGGTACCATACTAGGAGGTCCATGGCAGGGTAAACACACGCAGGTTCATCCGGCTCCAAAAAAAGGGATACAGATGGCACCATTTCCCCTAATACTTACCCAAGAAGCCTGAACTGTCCAAGCCCCCTTGTGAAAGACGCACGTATGGCCTTCTGTCAATTGAGAACAGTTGACTAAGTCAGTGTTTCTCAATTCTCTCCTCAGCTTTTCCAGAGCTAGCACATCTCATTTAACTTGTCAATTAAAACAATAGAAATACCAAAGGAGTTTTTCAAACATAATATGCATAACCAGAATAAAAAACCCTGTATGGTTCTTCAAAAGGATATACAAAGAACCTGTGAGATTAAGGAAGGTGCTTTATACAATGTAATATTTTAGACCCCTTTACTTTTTCCACATTTTGTTGCGTTACGGCCTTATTCTTAAATCGATTAAATTATACTTTTTTTCATCAATCTACACACAATATCCCATGATGAAAAATTGAAAACAGGTTTTTAGATTTTTTTGCAAATGTATTAAAAATAAAAAACAGAAATAGTATTCAGACCCTTTGCTGTGACACTAAAAATTGAGCTCAGGTGCATCCTGTTTCCATTGATCACCCTTGATATGTTTCTACCACTTGATTGGAGTCCACCTGTGTTAAATTCAATTGATTGGACATGATTTGGAAAGGCACACACATGTCTATATAAGGTCCCACAGTTGACAGAGCAAAAATCAACCGATGAGATTGAAGGAATTGTCCATAGAGTTCTGAGACAGGATTGTGTTGAGGCACAGATCTGGGAAAGGGTACTAAAAAACATTCTGGAGCATTGACGGTCCCTCAAAACATACTGGCCTCCATTATTCTTAAATGGAAGAAGATTGGAACCACCAAGACCCTCCCTAGAGCTGAGCAATTAATGGAGCAAAGTACAGAGAGATCCTTGATGAAAACCTACTCCAGAGTGCTCAGGACCTCAGACTGGGGCGAAGGTTCACCTTGCAACAGGACAATGACCCTAAGCATACAGCCAAGACAACACAGGAGTGGCTTTGGGACAAGTCTCTGAATGTCCTTGAGTGACCCAGCCAGAGCCCGGACTTGAACCCAATCGAACATCTCTGAAGAGACCTGTAAATAGCTGTTCAGCGATGCTCCCCATTCAACCTGACAGAGCTTGAACGTACTGAGTAAAGGGTCTGAATACTTATGTAAATGTGATATTTGCGGTTTAATTTGATCAATTTTAGAATAAGGCAGTAACGTAACAAAATGTGGAAAAGGTCAAGGGGTCTGAATACTTTCCGAATGCACTGTATGACCATTCAACATAAAAATTATATAAATCAAATCAAATCAAATTTATTTATATAGCCCTTCGTACATCAGCTGATATCTCAAAGTGCTGTACAGAAACTCAGCCTAAAACCCCAAACAGCAAGCAATGCAGGTGTAGAAGCACGGTGGCTAGGAAAAACTCCCTAGAAAGGCCAAAACCTAGGAAGAAACCTAGAGAGGAACCAGGCTATGTGGGGTGGCCAGTCCTCTTCTGGCTGTACCGGGTGGAGATTATAACAGAACATGGCCAAGATGTTCAAATGTTCATAAATGACCAGCATGGTCGAATAATAATAAGGCAGAACAGTTGAAACTGGAGCAGCATCACAGTCAGGTGGACAGGGGACAGCAAGGAGTCATCATGTCAGGTCGTCCTGGGGCACGGTCCTTGGGCTCAGGTCCTCCGAGAGAGAGAAAGAAAGAGAGAATTAGAGAGAGCATATGTGGGGTGGCCAGTCCTCTTCTGGCTGTGCCGGGTGGAGATTATAACAGAACATGGCCAAGATGTTCAAATGTTCATAAATGACCAGCATGGTCAAATAATAGTAAGGCAGAACAGTTGAAACTGGAGCAGCAGCATGGCCAGGTGGACTGGGGACAGCAAGGAGTCATCATGTCAGGTAGTCCTGGGGCATGGTCCTAGGGCTCAGGTCCTCCGAGAGAGAGAAAGAAAGAAGGAGAGAATTAGAGAACTAGAGAACTAGAGAACTAGAGAACTAGATAATTAGAGAACTAGAGAACTAGAGAATTAGAGAATTAGAGAACGCACACACACAGATTCACACAGGACACCGAATAGGACAGGAGAAGTACTCCAGATATAACAAACTGACCCTAGCCCACCGACACAAACTACTGCAGCATAAATACTGGAGGCTGAGACAGGAGGGGTCAGGAGACACTGTGGCGATAAAGACGATAGAAAACTGTACTATGTAGCCCCAAGTGTTGTAACCATAGCAGATACCTTTTTTGGTGCTAAAGTATATAGAACCTTTTATTAATGGTTATTTATAGAACCGTAGGAAAGGGTTCTTTACAGCATCATAAAGGTTCCATTTTGGTTCCGTTTAGAAACTTTAAATAAGCTTTTACAGTATATAGCAGCAAAAAGGGAACCTTATTTGGCACTATATAGAACAACATTTTTGTTTGTGTGTAGTGGTTTGCCATCCATTGTTATAATACCATCCACTGTTATTACAATGAGCATATATTTTTTTACCCTTTCTGATGCTACATTATTTTATCTGTCAAAAGTAGACATTTGTTGTAGAATGTGATTACACATGTGTGTAATATGTTATATGATTTATTCAAACAGGCCTGTGATGATGCAGGCCAGAGGAGTGGTTTTAACCCCCGAGGCAGGCTGACTGCTCTCTGCTCCTGTAATCAGCCAGGACGGTTTGTCTGTCGCTGCCTGGCTATGTTTTAGTCTCCTACTATCACTCCCATATGATGATGTCTGAGACAGAGAAGACTTAGTCTTTTTTATTCTCAGAAGTCTTTGTTCCATACAGTAGTCTGCCTCGGACTGGTGTGCTTGTGTAGCTCTCTGAGTAGAGGGATCGAGGGAGGGGAAGGAGGGAGGAGGAAGGGGGGCTGGGGCACTAAAACTGGCATCTTGGAGGGAATAATGATGGCCGGCCTTTTGGATCCCTTGAGCCACAAAGCTAGCACTTCTCCTTCTAAAGATGGAGAGAAGAAAGGGGAGAGAAGAAAGACAGCGGATGAAACGGGAGCCAGTCCTGACAGTGTATTTGTGCTGCTACTAAACTCCTACCACCTCCCATAATGCACTCTGACCTGACAGGCCCTCTAATTGGCTGGCGTGCTAAACAGTCAGTAAATGTCTAAACTTTAATCCTTCGACTCTCTTTTAACATTCCAAATCCACAAGGGGATTGCCTTCCGTTCGTTGTGTAATGTATTAGTTCTCATGAAGCTATAACTAGCTATTCTATATCAGATTCTGTACGTATTATGTCTTCAGCAATTGTGTGCCCAAAGAGTTAAAGACAAGCTGTTCTTGCCACAGTGTTCCTATGTTCTGAGTGCGAGAAGAAAGATGGCTCCCTCTCATTAGTGTGGTCTTCACAGCTCAGATCTCACCATTCGTTTGTGTGAGGGGTTTAATCTGATATGTAAATATGGTGTTTGATCCACAGTGATGGTCTAACGAGCTAAATCTTCTTCTTTTCTCTGCCTTTTTCGCACTCGTAATTAAAACAAAGCCTGTTTGCTCTTCTCTCAGCTCACTATCACTCTCTCTTTCTCTCTCCCTCTCTCTCCCCCCCTCTCTTCCTCTCCTATTTGAAACAAACACAGCTCAGTCTGATTTACACTTTGAATCCTTTATATTTTACAGCTGCTACATATTCTGTCAGACCTATCGCTATGAAGTACTTTTGTCGTATTTGACATGCGATATTTGAAACTGCTTCTTTTGAAGTCAACGTGATGTGGGCTGTTTTAAGTGTTTGGCAAAGGGACGGCTGTGGTGTGTACTGGGGACTATTCAAATGACTGACCTCTAAATGACAGACAGAGCAAACTGTGCTATGAATAAACAGGGCTTTTAAGCAGTGTTGGATGCTGTGCTTTGTTAGGGTGGGATAATCATGCTCATATCATACTGTTTGGTAAAGGCCTAGTGTTTTTCTGAGTGTCAGTTGTGTTGAGTTGATGATGAACTCCCATTAGCCCAGAGAGCCTTGTTGCTTAATTGTACTGCAGTTAGTTCCATCACAGACCTTTCTCTCCTGTCAAGGTAAAGATGGAGGGGAGATACTTCACTCGAAAGCTCAGTGAACAAGATTCGTTTTTGGTGTGATACATGACTAACAATTTGTGGACATGACTTTTCATGATTAATGAAATGAAATTAAATACTTACTTACAAGCCCATAACCAGCAATACAGTTTCAAGAAAGAAATAAGTGTTCAGAAAGTATTTACTAAATGTACTGAAGTAAACAATAAATAAATATGAATAAAAATGAAAAATAGAAAAACATAGAAAAATAACAAATAATTATAGAGCGCGGGGGCACTGCAAATAGTCCGGGTAGCCATTTGGATTTGGTTCGTCTTGTGGCTTGAAGGTAGAAGCTGTTAAGAAGCTTTTTGGACCTAGTCTTGGCACTCCAGTACAGTCTATGACTAGGGTGGCTGAAGTCTTTGGCAATTTATAGGGACTTCCTCTGACACTGCCTGGTATAGAGATTCTGGATGGCAGGAAGCTTGGCCTCAGGGATGTATTGGGCTGTACGCTCTACCCTCTGTAGTGCCTTACGGTCAGAGGCCGAGCAGTTGCCATACCAGGGGGTGGTGCAACCAGTGAGAATGCTCTCGATGGTGAAGCTGTAGAACTTTTTGAGAATCTGAGGATGCCAAATCTTTTCAGTCTCCTGTAGGGGAATAGGCATTGTCATGCCCTCTTCACGACTGTCTTAGTATGTTTTGACCATGACAGTTCATTGGTGATGTGGACACCAATGAATTTGAAACTCTCAACCTGCTCCACTGCATCCCCATCGATGAAAATGGGGGCGTGCTCAGCCCTCCTTTTCCTATAGTCCACGATCATGTCCTTTGTTTTGATCATATTTTGGAGAGGTTAGTATTTTACCTCTTCCCTATAGAGTGTCTCATTGTGGTCAGTAATCAGGCCTACTACAGTTGTGTCGTCAGGAAAGTCGTGCTTGGCCATGTAGTCATGGGTGAACAGGGAGTACAGGAGGGGACTGAGTTCGCACCCTTGATGGGCCCGCGTCTTGAGGACCAGCGTGGCAGATGTGTTGTTACCTACTCTTACCAACAGGGGCTGCCCGTCAGGATGTCCAGAATCCACTTGCAGAGGGAGGTGTTTAGTCCCAGGGTCCTTAGCTTAGTAATGAGCTTTGAGGGCACTATGGTGTTGAACGCTGAGCTGTAAACAATGAACACTATTCTCACATAGGTGTTCCTTTTGTGCAGGTGGGAGAGGGCAGTGTCGAGTGCAGTAGAGACTGCGTCATCTGTGGATCTGTTGGGGCGGTATGCAAATTGGGTCTAGGGTTTCTGGGATAATGGTGTTGATGTGAGCCATGACCAACTTTTCAAAGCACTTCATGGCTACAGACACGAATGCTATGGGCCAGTAGTCATTTAGACAGATTACCTTGGTGTTCTTGGGCACAGGGACTAAGGTGGTCTGCTTGAAACATGTTGGTATTACAGATTCGGTCAGGGATAAGTTAAAAATGTCAGTGAAGAAACCTGCTAGTTGGTCTGCGCATGCTCGGAGTACATGTCCTGGTAATCTGTCTGGCCCTGCGGCCTTGTGAATGTTGACCTGTTTAAAGGTCTTACTCACATCGGCTATGGACATCGTGATCACACAGTCGTCTGGAACAGCTGGTGCTCTCATGCATGGTTCAGTGTTGCTTGCTTCGAAGCGGGCATAGAAATTATTTAGGTCATCTGGTTGGCTCGTGTTACCGGGCAGCTTGCGGCTGTGCTTCCCTTTCTTGTCTGTAATAGTTTGCAAGCCCTACCACATCCGACGAGCATCAGAGCCATTGTAGTAGGTACAATCTTAGTCATGTATTGATGCTTTGCCTGTTAGATGGTTTGTCGGGGGGCATAGCGGGATTTATTACTAGTGTCGGGGTTAGAGTCCATCTCCTTGAAAGCGACAGCTCTACCCTTTAGCTCAGTTTGGATGTTGCCTGTAATCCTTGGCTTCTGGTTGGGGTATGTACATATGAACACTGTGGGGACGACGTCATCAATGCACTTATTGATGAAGCCAGTGACTTATGTGGTGTACTCCTCAATGCCATCGGAAGAATCCTGGAACATATCCCATTTTGTGCTAGGAAAACAGTCCTGTAGCTTAGCATCTGCATCATCTGACCACTTCTGTATTGAGTGAGTCACTGGAATTTCCTGCTTTACTTTTTGCTTGTAAGCAGGAATCAGGAGGATAGAGTTATGGTCAGATTTGCCAAATGGATGGCGAGGGGGAGCTTTGTATGCATATCTGTGTGTAGCGTAACGGTGGTTGAGAGTTTGTTTCCCCCCTGGTTGTAGATGTAACATGCTGGTAGGAATGAGTTAAAACATATTTAAGTTTCCTGCATTAATGTCCCCGGCCACTAGGAGTGCCGCCTCTGGATGAGAATTTTCATGTTTGCTTATGGCTTTATACAGCTCGTTGAGTGCGGACTTAGTGCCAGCATTGGTTTGTGGTGGTAAATAGATGGCTATGAAAAATATAGATGAAAACTCTCTTGGTAAATAGTGTGGTCTACAGCTTATCATGAGATATTCTACCTCAGGCTAGCAAAATCTTCATTAATATTAGATTTCATGCACCAGCTGATATTTACAAATAGACACAGACCACCAACCCTTGTCTTACCGGAGGCAGCTGTTCTGTCTTGCAGATGAACGGAAAACCCAGCCGTCGTTAAGCCACGACTCGGTGAAACATAAGATATTACAGTTTTTAATGTCCCGTTGGTAGGATAATCTTGATCGGAGCTCATCCAGTTTATTTTCCAATGATTGCATGTTGGCTAATAGGACTGATAGTAGAGGCGGGTTACCCACTCACCGTTGGATTCTTACAAGGCACCCCGACCTACGACCCCTATATCTCTGTCTCTTCTTCATGCGAATTGCGGATTTGGGCCCTGTCCGGTGTCTGAAGTAAATCCTTTGCATCCAACTCGTTAAATAAAAAGCCTTTGTCCAGTATGAGGTGAGCAATTGCTGTTTTGATATCCAGAAGCTCTTTTTGGTCATAAGAGACGGTGGCAGAAACATTATGTACAGAATAACTTACAAATAACTTACAATATCACAATTGGTTAGGAGCCCCTAAAACGTCAGCCATGTCCTCCGGCGCCAATTATTAATTAATTTGTCTACAGTAAAGTTACCTTGATGAAAGAAGAGGGAACACATGTGCTGCAGGGAGCGCTACTGAAGGAACAGTCTGGAAACAGCAGAGAGCAGAGAGATGGAAGAAAACCCAGCAGATAGAGAGGGGAGGAGAGGAGAGGAGAGGAGAGGAGGGGAGAGATAGAGAGAGAGAGGGGGGTAGGATCTCTGTAGCTGTTTCATGCAAGGTGTGAGAGAGAAACCAAGACCCCAGTGCTCCAATGCTCAACATTCAGGATCAGGTTTCCCTTGCCCTTTTCTGGAAAGGGGGCAGAGAAGAAGAGATGAGATGGAGGGAGAATGGAGATTTGCTGGGTATTAAAGAGCTCAGGACTGGTGTAGAATACCACCTGTGTTTTTGGCAAGGCCGCCGTGGGGTCCTGAGAGGGCTACCCCATCAGCTGCCCTTCTTCACGCCTGTTTGCCAGGAGCTGTCGATAAGTCTCACATGCACTCATCTTAAAGGGGAAGAGAGGAAAAGAGTGAAATAGGATGCTTCCTGTCTGTTAACATGCCAGAGGCTTCGTTAAGGGAACCTGTGAAATCAGTTTAATAGGCTGACATCACCCCTGGGCCTCAGTGACCTACCCCTCTAGTAGAGACATGCCTCCTCTCATTTTGACACTGAGGGATAGGAGTGTGATATGTTGCTTCATCCTTGTTTCAATAGAAGGGTTCATCTCCATCTCCTTGATGGTGATCCCAGGTATGTCCCTCCCCTCTTCCATTCCTATTTTCTTATATTATTTTTTAACTAGGCAAGTCAGTTTTAAGAATTAACCCTTATTTACAAGTATGGCCTACCCCAGAAAACACTGGTCCAATTGTGCACTGGTCCAATCAAGGATGGATGTGATACAGCCTGATTTGAACTAGGGACTATAGTGTCACCTCTTGAACTGAGATGCAGTGGCTTGGACCACTGCGCCACTCGGGAGATGATTGGTCCATTGGTCTGATGCCATTATAACAGACTAAAAGAAGAGGACTTCTCAGATTCAAATCTGTTTTACACACTCCTTTTTGCACATAGATCAATGAGCTACTGAAGCACCAGTATGTTTCTGCCTGGAAATAGAAGAGCAGTATAATGGGAGGACGTTCCTTGACTCTACTTGAATCCGCCTGACATTTCTGAATAGTATAGTGTGATCTCCTGCTAGGGACGGCTGCTGAAACGGAGATCACTTGTGCTCACCTTATTTATTCTCTTTCTCCTCTTTAGGTGTTAATTAAAGCATGGAAGGTGATGTTAATGTGCATGCCGGCTGTTTGAACCAAGGTTCACAGGTCAGCCATTTTAATAGAGAAGTTCAAGCCTTTCTCAAAGGGATTGCAGCCCAACGCCTCCATTAATGCAGGGCAGGAATGTTGTCATAAAAAAAGGACTTCCTCGTGTAAGGCGTCCCTCAGAGCCTTGAGGAGCGATACAATTAGATCCCTACACAAGTTCCCCTCATTTTGAATGGTCGGACATATCTCATCTTGTGTTATGAATAACGTGACTGACAGGAGGAAATCACAATTGTTGTAATGTCATTGTGTGTGTGAATGTGTGTGTCCATGCGTGCACACGTATACTTTGGATAGGGTTTCTGTTATATGGCTGTTTCTGTGTTTTTTTTCTTCATGGATATTGTACTGTGGTATCAATTTAGTTACTAGATGTTGTACATGATTGTGTGTGAGTGTATGTTCTGTATCTGTATCCATGCTGACACTGACTGTGCTGCTAGTGGTGGTGCTGCTGCTGCTGTCCATGGCTGTAGGCAGGCCTTGGGGGAGAGCATGGTTTATCCTGCTGGGGATGAAAGCAGGAGGCATCTGGCTCCAGTCGAGCCTCCAAAAACTCAAAGTACCCTAAGATCCCCCTCCTAGTTTAAGCCAAACAAGCTGGACTAATCCCAAGTATCAGGGGATGCTCTGTCAAAACTAGCAGCAGGGCCCTAAGGCAAGTCCGCCCGGTGAGCAGTGAAGGGCTGGGTAGAGAAAGAGAGGCCCATACATTAACATAATTCCTCTCGGTAGTGAGCTGGTGAGCTGCTGGACTGAGCATAGGGGCACACTAACACACTAGGGGTTTGGGCTGAGCGAGGGGGGTGAGGAGGGTCTAGGGGGCATGAAATAAAGAGGGGCATGCTGTAGTGTAGACCAACTTGCTGATGGGATGGCAGCTCTGTGTCTGTCTGACTGACTCTTGCTCCTCTGACTTATTTGTAGCTGCTTATACATGTGCAACAGCAGCCTCCGAAATAAGGTTGATTCTTGCTTGGTTTCTATCATGCTCTGATCTGATTATGTAGGCCTATGCCATGGGCCTGAAGCTTCACCTACCATTATGTCTCAGCAGTATATCTATTTTGGGGTGGCTCTTGCTGTGTGTGCAGTTGGTATTGCTACACTCTTAGAAAATATAGGATAACTCATTTTGGTTTCAGGTAGAACCCGATTCGGTTCCATGTAGAACCCTCTGTAGAAAGGGTTCTACATGGAACCCAAAAGGGTTGAACCTGCAAGCAGGAAAGGTTCTTCAAAGTGTTCTCCTATGGGGACAGCCGAAAACCATTTCATTTCTAAGAGTCTAGCTACAACAAGATGAAGGCTAGCTTTTAAGTGGGTCATCAGTATAGATAAGCTACTTAATATGCTACATGCAATTGATTTCCATGTAGCATACCTGTATTTGCACATATTTGAATACCTCTATTGATTTCCTATTCAATAATTTACATGGATGCGCTACCTCTTGAACCTCTTTGAATGTTCTTAACCAGTGAATGTGATTTTCTGGTTCATGGTCTGGCTTGTTTGTTCACCCACAGTCACCTCTTAATATTGTAATATAGGAATGTAGTGAAACAGTGTTTCTCTCTGTCAATACAGTGAGTCATTTAATTCTGCATTTGCACAAGTGCTCAGTGAACAAAACCAATGAAGTGGCTGTATGTGTAAAAAGCTGGCGTACACCCAGAGAAAGTATTCTGTGTCGACGTGCCGACTAACAGTGAATAAACAGTGAATAGATACAAATAAAGAAAGAGAGTCGCGCACTCTGCATATATATACAGTAAATTCACTGTAATGTATTGGATAAAACACCAATGTTTCGGCATCACTGTGGCTTTTTCAGGGTCTGAAGAAGGCACGGTGATTCGGAAACCTTGGTGTTTTACCCAATACATTACTGGGAGTTTATATATACAGTACCAGTCGAAAGTTTGGACACACTTATTCATTCAAGGGTTTTTCAGATTTTTTTACTATTTCGTACATTGTAGAATAGTAAAGACATCAAAACTATGAAATAACACATATAACACAAACAAACCTGTCTCATGACGGTCTAATCCCAGCTCACGTTCCCTATTAACTCTTTTCATTTTTTCCCCCTCTGGTTGTAAATTATATTGTGTGATTACTATGACGGTAAGAGAAGAGCAACGGTTGCTAAGTGGTTTGCTGGCTGTCTCCAGCTAAACCATTTGAAGTTTTAAATGTGTTTATATTTCATGTAGTAACCAAAAAAAGTGTTAAACAAATCTAAATATATTTTGTATTTTAGATTGTTCAAAGTAGCCACCCTTTGCCTTGATGACAGCTTTGCACACTCTTGGCATTCTCTCAACCAGCTTCACCTGGAATACTTTTCCAACAGTCTTGAAGGAGTTTCCACATATGCTGAGCACTTCTTGGCTGCTTTTCCTTTACTCTGCAGTCCAACTCATCCCAAACCATCTCAATTGGGTTGAGTTCAGGTGATTGTGGAGGCCAGGTCATCTGATGCAGCACTCCATCACTCTCTTTATTGGTCAAATAGCCCTTACACAGCCTGGAGTTGTGTTGGGTCATTGTCCTGTTGAAAAACAAATGATAGTCCCACTAAGCGTAAACCAGATGGGATGGCGTATTGCTGCAGAATGATGTGGTAGCCATGCTGGTTAAGAGCTCCTTCTAAATAAATCGCTGACAGTGTCACCAGCAAAGCACCCCACACTATCACACCTCCTCCTCCATGCTTCATGGTGGAAACCACACATGCGGAGATCATCCGTTCACCTACTCTGTGTCTCAGAAAGACATGGCGATTGAAACCAAAAATCTCAAATTTGGACTCATCAGAACAAAGGACAGATTTCCACAGGTCTAATGTCCATTGCTCGTGTTTCTTGGCCCAAGCAAGTCTCTTCTTATTATTGGTGTCATTTAGTTTCTTTGCAGCAATTCGACCACGAAGGCCTGATTCACGCAGTCTCCTCTGAACAGTTGATGTTGAGATGTGTCTGTTACTTGAACTCTTTGAAGCATTTATTTGGGATGCAATTTCTGAGGCTGGTAAATCTTATCCTTATCCTTATCCTTATCCTTATCCTTATCCTTATCCTTATCCTTCCTTTCCTGTGGCGGTTCTCATGAGAGCCAGTTTCATCATAGCGCTTGATGGTTTTGCTTCTGCACTTGAAGGAACGTTCAAAGTCCTTGAAATGTTCCGCATTGATTGAACTTCAGGTCTTAAAGTAATGATGGACTGCCATTTCTCTTTGCTTATTTGGGCTGTTCTTGCCATAATATGTACTTGGTCTTTTACCAAATAGGGCTATCTTCTGTATACCACCTCTATCTTGTCTCAACACAACTGATTGGCTCTAACACATTAAGAAGGAAAGTGCTAGTTGAAATGCATTCTCGGTGACGACTGTACATGATGAAGCTGGTTGAGAGAATGCAAAGCGTGTTGCAAAGCTGTCAAGGCAAAGAGTGGCTACTTTGAAGAATCTCAAATACAAAATATACTTTGATTTGTTGAACACTTTTTTGATTCCTACATGATTCCATGTGTGTTATTTCATAGTTTTGATGCCTTCACTATTACTCTACAATGTAGAAATAGTACAAATTAAAAAAAACACTTGAATGTGTAGGTGTCCAAACTTTTGACTGGTACTGCATATAGATGACCTCTAATGGGAACATAATGGGATTAGTCCAGGCCATGTCATAATGAATATCAATATCACTATTATCACTAGCCTTTATTAAAGCACTTTATCACCTAACACACTCATTCTAATACTGAGCTTGAGGAGGTTGTCCAGATAGTAGTAGTAATAGCAGTAATACTTATAGTAGGGATGGCAGTACATATTGTTGACGTAGTGCTGGCAGTAATAGTCATAGTACGATTTGCAATAGCAGTAGTGGTGGTAGTGGTTATTGTGGTAGTGGTAGTGGTGGTAGTGATTATTGTGGTAGTGGTAGTGGAGGTGATGACTGTGGTAGTGATAGTAGTTTATTGGTTCTCCATTAGCTTCTGCCGAAACAGCAACTATTCTTCCTGGGGTCCTCACAAAACACAAAACATGACAAGTAACAAACAATACACTGATAGACAATGAGAGTTACACAGATTTAAAACACAACCATATACAAACACTAAGAATAGTAAAAACAATACAACAAACACTAAGAATAATACCAACAATACAACAAAATAATGATCTGTGTGTTAGTGTCTATGTGTGTGTGTTTGTGTGTATGTCCCGACACAGTCCCCGCCGTTCCATGAAATGTTGTTTCATTGTTTTATTAAGGTAATTTTGCTGTTTGCTTGAGTAATAGGAGATGGAAGGGAGTTCCATGCGATCATGGCTCTTTATAATACTGTGCGTTGCTGTGAATTCATTTTGGATTTGGGGACTGTAAATGGTGGTGAGGATAGTGGTGGTGATAATGGTAGTGATAGTGGAGGTGATGATATTGGTGGTGATGATAATGGTACTGAAAGTGGTGGTGATGATAGTGGTAGTGATAGTGGTGGTGATGATAGTGGTAGTGATAGTGGTGGTGATGCTAGTGGTAGTGATAGTGGTGGTGATGCTAGTGGTAGTGATAGTGGAGGTGATGATATTGGTAGTGATAGTGGAGGTGATGATATTGGTGGTGATGATAATGGTACTGAAAGTGGTGGTGATGATAGTGGTAGTGATAGTGGTGGTGATGATAGTGGTAGTGATAGTGGTGGTGATGCTAGTGGTAGTGATAGTGGAGGTGATGATATTGGTAGTGATAGTGGAGGTGATGATATTGGTGGTGATGATAATGGTACTGAAAGTGGTGGTGATGATAGTGGTAGTGATAGTGGTGGTGATGATAGTGGTAGTGATAGTGGTGGTGATGCTAGTGGTAGTGATAGTGGAGGTGATGATATTGGTAGTGATAGTGGAGGTGATGATATTGGTGGTGATGATAGTGGTAGTGGTAGTGGTGGTGATGACAGTGGTAATGATAGTGAAGGTGATGAAATTGGTGGTGATGATAGTGGTAGTGATAGTGGAGGTGATGATAGTGGTAGTGATAGTGGAGGTGATGATATTGGTAGTGATTGTGGTGGTGATGATAGTGGTGGTGATGATAGTGGTAGTGATAGTGGTGGTGATGGTGGTGGTAGTGATAGTGAGGTGATGATAGTGGTAGTGATAGTGGTGGTGATGGTAGTGATAGTGGTGGTGATGATAGAGGTAGTGATAGTGGTGGTGATGGTAGTGGTAATGATAGTGGAGGTGATGATATTGGTAGTGATAGTGGTGGTGATGATTGTGGTAGTGATAGTGGTGGTGATGATAGTGGTGGTGATGATAGTGGTGGTGATGATAGTGGTAGTGATAGTGGTGGTGATGGTAGTGATAGTGGTGGTGATGATAGTGGTGGTGATGGTAGTGGTAATGATAGTGGAGGTGATGATATTGGTAGTGATAGTGGTGGTGATGATATTGGTAGTGATAGTGGTGATGATGATTGTGGTAGTGATAGTGGTGGTGATCATAGTGGTGGTGATGATAGTGGTAGTGATAGTGGTGGTGATGATAGTGATAGTGGTGGTGATAGTGGAGGTGATGATAGTGGAGGTGATGATATTGGTGGTAATGATAGTAGTGGTGATGATAGTGGTGGTGATAGTGGTGGTGATGATTGTGGTAGTGATAGTGATGGTGATGACAGTGGTAATGATAGTGGAGGTGATGACATTGGTGTGGTGATAGTGGTAGTGATAGTAGGGACGATAATGGTTGTGATAGTGGTGATGATGATAGTGGTAGTGATATGGGTGGTGATAGTGGAGGTGATCATATTGGTAGTGATAGTGGTGGTGATGATTGTGGTCGTGATAGTGGTGGTGATGATAGTGATGGAGATGATAGTGGTAGTGATAGTGGTGGTGATGGTAGTGGTAGTGATAGTGGTGGTGATGTTGGTGGTAGTGATAGTGAGGTGATGATAGTGGTAGTGATAATGGTGGTGATGGTAGGGATGGTAGTGATAGTGAGGTCATGATAGTGGTAGTGATGATAGTGGTGGTGATGATTGTGGTAGTGATATTGGTTGTGATGTTAGTGATGGTGATGATAGTGGTAGTGGTAGTGGTGGTAATGGTAGTGGTAGTGATAGTGGTGGTGATGTTGGTGGTAGTGATAGTGAGGTGATGATAGTGGTAGTGATAATGGTGGTGATGGTAGTGATAGTGGTGGTGATGATAGTGGTAATGATAGCGGTGGTGATAGTGGAGGTGATGATAGTGGAGGTGATGATATTGGTGGTGATGATAGCGGTGGTGATGAAAGTGGTGGTGATGATAATGGTTGTGATAGTGGTAGGGATAGTGATGGTGATGATTGTGGTAGTGATGGTGATGGTGATGATAGTGGTAATGATAGTGGAGGGGATGAAATTGGTGTGATGATAGTGGTAGTGATAATGGTGGTGATGGTAGTGATAGTGCTGGTGATGATAGTGGTGATGATAGTGGTAGTGATAGTGGTAGTGATAGTGGTGGTGATAGTGGAGGTGATGATATTGGTAGTGATAGTGGTGGTGATGATTGTGGTAGTGATAATGGTGGTGATGAAAGTGGCGGTGATGATAGTGGTAGTGATATTGGCGGTGACGATAGTGATAGTGATAGTGGCGGTGATGATAGTGATAGTGATGTTGAGGATAGTGGTAGTGATAATGGTGGTGATGAAAGTGGCGGTGATGATAGTGGTAGTGATAGTGGTGGTGATGATAGTTGTAGTGATAATGAGGTGATGATAGTGGCATTGATATTGGTGGTGATGGTAGTGATAATGATGGTGATGATAGTGGCAGTGATAGTGGTGGTGATAAATATAGTAGTGATAGTGATATGCTCATCCAAAAGGTGGTTTAAACAGCGAATCACTTCCCCTCTGCCGCCAGCCCTGCTAGTCCTGCTGGGATTGTGTTTGGAGCAGATCCAGTTGATTATCTTTTCAGCCTACTGTCACTCATAAGGAGGCAAGTTCCTGGGCCCAATTATCTTTGATAAACCGGCCATGGAGGCTGGATGTGATCAATGAGGCCGATGCCAGCGTCGATACGCTCCGAGTCAGGCCTATTGATCAACCGACGCGCATAGACAGGCGTTGTGAGCTGTATAATGTCAGCAGGGATGGAGGTGGGGGGGTGGAGGAGCAGGGAGGCATGGTGTAGTGAGAGAACCTCAGGTGTGCAGCGTCAGGGGGAAGAGAAGAGGTGACAGTGTGCTGTGCCAGGAGCCCCAGGGGAGTGGGGAGCGGGATCAGGACCTTCCCTGACTCCCAGCAGCACACGGCATGGCAGCAGGGTGACGAGCAGCCTGGCCTGGCAGCCCCTCCCACCATCACCCCCGCCATCCCCACCTCCACAACCGCAATTAAAAGTCTGGCTCAGTCACAGGCTGGAGCGCAATAAAACACAGCACACAACAACCCTCTCACCTTACGCCCAGGGACTGGGGAAACACACACACACACACACACACACACACACACACACACACACACACACACACACACACACACACACACACACACACACACACACACACACACACACACACACACACACACACACACACACACACACACACGCACACACAAATGTGCACTCTTTCTTGTTCAGATAGGCATATTCTCCCAGCACAGTTATACATAAATATATGCTCACACAAGAACACCCTCCCTCCCCCATCTCTAAATCTGTTTTCCATTCTCTTAGCTAGTTTCCTAAGCTGTGGCGTCGTCTCAATAATGATGGATGATTATTGCTCTCAGATTGCTTGATGATATATGCACTGGTTAAAACTCAAGGCCCAATCGTTTCACTTAAGTAACCTTTCTCTACATCATTTTGAGTGTGAAACTAATAACGTGTGTTTCATGTGACAGACTGGAAATGAAAGGATGTTTTACATGCTGAGACACAGCTATTCTATGTCTTCAGAAAGAGATGGTGTTCTATATGTCACTAAACAGAAGAAGCATGGGCTGGGCTTCATAACGTATACTATAAACATTGAACAATGCAGTCATTCATGTAATTAGTTGCTAAGATGTCCCCTGCTTACCAAACCAAGAAAAATTGAAATTGAAAGAATTCTTTATATTTATCAGCCTGGTAAGGACATTTGAAATAGTTATGTAAATACACATTTTGGTCACGCAGGTTTGCGCGTGTGTGTGTGTGTTCATGCATTTGCATCTGTGTGTTTTAGAGATAAAGAAACTGACCTTCATTTATCAAGCTTGCAGATGTGTGTAGCTTGTGTGCAACCATTCCATTGGGTATGCAATCATTTCATTGGGTATGCAACCATTTCATTGGGTATACAATCATTTCATTGGGTATGCAATCATTTCATTGGGTATGCAATCATTTCATTGGGTATGCAATCATTTAATTGGGTATGCAATCATTTCATTGGGTATGCAACCATTTCATTGGGTATGCAACCATTTCATTGAGTATGCAACTATTTCATTGGGTATGCAATCATTTCATTGGGTATGCAATCATTTCATTGGGTATGCAATCATTTCATTGGGTATGCAACAATTTCATTGGGTATGCAACCATTTCATTGGGTATGCAACCATTTCATTGGGTATGCAACCATTTCATTGGGTATGCAACCATTTCATTGGGTATGCAACTAGTTCATTGGGTATGCAACCATTTCATTGGGTATGCAACCATTTCATTGGGTATGCAACCATTTCATTGGGTATGCAACTATTTCATTGGGTATGCAACCATTTCATTGGGTATGCAATCATTTCATTGGGTATGCAATCATTTCATTGGGTATGCAACTATTTCATTGGGTATGCAACCATTTCATTGGGTATGCAACCATTTCATTGGGTATGCAACCATTTCATTGGGTATGCAACTATTTCATTGGGTATGCAATCATTTCATTGGGTATGCAATCATTTCATTGGGTATGCAATCATTTCATTGGGTATGCAACAATTTCATTGGGTATGCAACCATTTCATTGGGTATGCAACCATTTCATTGGGTATGCAACCATTGCATTGGGTATGCAACTAGTTCATTGGGTATGCGACCATTTCATTGGGTATGCAACCATTTAATTCGGTATGCAATCATTTCATTGGGTATGCAACTAGTTCATTGGGTATGCAATCATTTCAGCAGCAAGTAAGCTGAAGCAGCAAAAAAACATGACTTATTTTAATCATCGATGAGTGTTTTCCATATGTTCATTGAATTAGTTGAATAATAATTATAATCTTTATGATAACAATTTAGCATAACTTTGAATATAATTGATTAATTCACACATCCATTCAACAGGTGAACCGCCTTTTTAGAAATATGTGTTTTGCATATGTCTGTAGTTGATTCAGTTCTTTCTCTAAAATATTATAAATCTGTCGGTTTTGCATAATATTAACCTCATGTCATTTGTTAAACATTAACATTATGTCATAACGTCATTAACAGACGCACTTATCCAGAGAGACGTACAGTTCATACATTCATCTTAAGATAGCTAGCAGAGACATCCACATATCTCAGTCATAGTAAGTACATGGCTATCCGCAAAGTGGGAAAAAAGTCATGTGCGAGTGTTAGTTTACAAAAGGCTTTCCCCCCTTCTTTTTTACAATTCATTTTAATGAACATAGGGTACTAATTTTGTTCATATTGATAGATGAGGCCTGTTGAGAGGGAGGGTGCGATAGGAAGAAGAGAAAGGGGGGAGACAGACTAGAGAAGATAGAGTACGGGTTAGGGACAATGGAATGATAGAGAGAGAGAGATAGAAGAGAGAGAGAGATGGGGAAAGAGAGAGAGAGCGAGAGAGATGGAGAGACTGAGAGATGGGGAAAGAGAACTGTCTTTTACCTAATTTCTCCCTGGCTGGGGCAGGCATTGAACTAAGTGAAAATCTCTCAACCTCTTCAAGACACAGAAGTCCCTACGAGCACTCATGCAAATGCTACACATACACAAAAACAGATCTGAAATGAATCTCTCTTCTTCCAGTTTTTGCTGAAGGCAGTCCCCCCCAGCTTGAGTCTTGCTTCTTCTGGCATCAGAAAAATTAATTAGCTGTTTGTCATCCCAAGTTGAACTGGGGGAATTGGTGCAAGAGACACACAGCAGACAAACGACACAATGGATGGGAGTGGCTGACAGGCAGGCAGGGAGGCAGCCGGTGGCAGGCAGAGCAGAGGGGGGTGGGAGGTACAGTCACACTGCAGGTGTTACCAGGAAGACCCTCCCCTCGTCAGCCCTGCCTGCAGCAGAACAGCCCAACCTGAACACTGCCTGGCTGCAGCCCCTGTCTGGAGAGTAGAACAGTGCAGAGGCAGCTCATTGTGCTGGTAAGATGGCATGGAGGGACAAATATGAATTATTATTACAGAGGGACAGGTGCTACTGTTCTATTGAGCTCCAGGAAGACAATCCACTGTGGCCATGGCACGTCCTTTCCCTCAGGTTAGGATAGAGCTGGAGAAGACAATCCACTGTGGCGATGAGACGTCCTTTCCCTCAGGTTAGGATAGAGCTGGAGAAGAGAATCCACTGTGGCGATGAGACGTCCTTTCCCTCAGGTTAGGATAGAGCTGGAGAAGACAATCCACTGTGGCGATGAGACGTCCTTTCCCTCAGGTTAGGATAGAGCTGGAGAAGAGAATCCACTGTGGCGATGAGACGTCCTTTCCCTCAGGTTAGGATAGAGCTGGAGAAGACAATCCACTGTGGCGATGAGACGTCCTTTCCCTCAGGTTAGGATAGAGCTGGAGAAGACAATCCACTGTGGCGATGAGACGTCCTTTCCCTCAGGTTAGGATAGAGCTGGAGAAGAGAATTCGCTGCCAGCAAGTGATAGTGGGGTGGGCCACTGTCTATATATAACATATTGAGTGACACTGTCAATAAGATATTGCAGTCACGGACAACACTGTCTGTCCTGATCTGCTGAGGACACTGAGGACAGGAATGATCTGCTCATCTGAGAGCTACAATATTGAGTGCCGCAAGACCCGTATGACAGACCTTTCAAAGCACTTAGTATAAGTCCGGACAAGAGTATAAGAATAGGTGCCCTCTGTAGACGTTAGACCACAGGCCAGTGTCTCACAACATGTGGGATCATGCTGACCTGTCACTTAGACTGTTAGCTGACATTGCTTTATGCTGTTCTCAAGAGTCAGTTCTAATGCAAGAAGTGATCCAAGGATGAGCACCATATCTTACAAGTCTCTGGTAATGAAAATTGTTGAGAGACTGTGCAAGGTATCTGTCCCTACCTTGGTTACAAGGCTGGTGCAATGCTCATTCTCACAGTGGATGGTGTGTTGTGTTGCACAGAGGCTGGTGGTGTATTGTCCTGTGTGTGTGTAGTTTTTGTTATGTGTGTCTAGTCCCCAGGCAGACCCATGGCTCCAGGGGAACAGCTGAAGCTGGGGTTGGTTTGGTTGGGGCAAGACACCCAGGCCCCTGGGCTCCCTCTCTTTCACCGTTCCCCATATGGTCCTACAGCGCCTTCCAGCTCCCCAGGGGCCTGTTAGCGCCGCACCACACAGCCCCAGCTCTGTCCCCTTCCCCCCACCTCTCACCCTCTCTCACCCCTGCGCTGGGCCCCACTCTCTCTCACCCCTGTCCTTCTCTTTTGTGTTTCTCCTCTTTTTCTGATTCTCAAGATCACCCGGGATTACGTTTAGAAATGAACCAGATCAATCTCTATTCTCTCCTTCTGTTCTCACTCTGAATGCTGTCGCGTCCCTCCTCCCTCCTCCTCTCCGCTCCACCTCTTTCTCCTCACCTCCTCCACCCTTTAATTGATGTGTCTTTTCGGGCCTCTCCCTGCCTGCCCTCATCTGTGTCTTATTTCTCCGGGCTGTGCCCCGTTATATGGTGTGGCGTAGTTAATACATGGATTTATGGGTCCCATTAGATGTATGAATGATCTCCCTTTTCTGTTCCACAGGAAACTCTTCAGACTCGGAGCCCTGTGTGTTTCCCGTCCGTCCGTCCGTCCGCCCGCAGCAGACAGGTAGAGTGATCAGGTCTGGTTTATATGTGTCAGTCCCTCTCAGAGAGCCCAGTCCCCCGAACTTCATGGAGGCTCCTGTCTCTTTAAGAGTGATTTAGGCTCCCCAGGCTGGAGATAATGTTGCGCTGTCCCCTCTCTGGACCCGTCCCTTTAAAACTCGCCACACTTTATCTCCACCAGCACAGTCCCAAGTGTCATTGAATCAGCTGTCACTACCTCTTAGGGATTACCTGTGATTTATAAAGGAACTGAGAACACTATTTCACACGAGTAATCAAACAGATCATAAAATGTCTGTTGGGGATTTTTGCTGTTTGGTTACATTATGTCAGGAGTTGGAGTTATAGGCAGAGTAATAGCAGTGGCGTTGACATGTGTGTCTGAACATTTATTGTGCACGGATTTTCCTCTGCTCACAAATATGATGTGACTGCACCTGAGCTGATGTTCCTGTCTCTTTACTCCACATTTTAATGTACCCCATTCTGTATATCAGCATGCACTGAGATGGTATTTATACATTTATTTCTTGCTTAGGGAAGAGTTCGCTCACACTACAAAAATAGTTTGTTCTGCATCAGCGCACTCAAATACCTTCTCCCCAAAATCACACTTTTGGATCTTAAAGTTGTAGTTATGGAGGGAGCAGTTTTTTTCTGTTAATGCTGAAAACATTTCTGAAGACTGTTAGCCTCGTACTTCATATGTGAAATCCACGGTCAGTGAGAAAAACATTAGCAACTCCTTCCTGATATTGAGTTGCACCCCCTTTTGCCCTCAGAACAATTTGTTGGGGCATGGACTCTACAAGGTGACTAAAGCATTCCACAGGGATACTGGCCCATGTCGACTCCAACGCTTTGTTAAGTTGGCTGTATTTCCTTTGGGTGGTGAACCATTTTTGATACAAACGGGAAACTGCTCAGCATGAAAAACTCAGAAGCGTTGCAGTTCTTGACACACTCAAACCAGTGAGTTTGGCACCTACTACCAGACCCCGTTCAAAGACGCTGAAATCATTTTTCTTGCCCACCCTCTGAATAGCACACATACACAATCCATGTCTCAATTGTCTCAAAGCCTCAAACTCCTTCTTTAACCTGTCTCCTCCCCTTCATCTACACTGATTGAAGTGGACTGAACAAGTGACATCAATAAGGGACCATAGTTTTCACCTGGATTCACCTGGTCAGTCTATGTCATGGAAAGAGCAGTTCCTAATGTTTTGTACACTCAGTGTAAGTGTATTATTATCAAATTAATTCACTATTTTGAATACAAAAGAAAAACGTTTTACGATTTACAATAGTCGTCCACATATTGAGTGCTAGCGCCCTCTATTGATCAGACAGGAATGGTATGAGAACTGGTCCACATGGTATTAAAAGCATGTTGGGACATAACGTCTCATATCTGCAATCTAACATGATGGTCAGCTGTGTGTGGTAAGAAAGGACAGTACAGTTCTGGAGTCTGTATTGACTTGGTGTGTAAAAGTCGTAATATGCTGGGTATTATAAGGCCTTGTATGGCGTAGCAGGGCTGTCATATATGCTGGGGTCTAGCAGGGCTGTCATATATGCTGGGGTCTAGCAGGGCTGTCATATATGCTGGGGTCTAGCAGGGCTGTCATATATGCTGGGGTCTACCAGGGCTGTCATATATGCTGGGGTCTAGCAGGGCTGTCATATATGCTGGGGTCTAGCAGGGCTGTCATATATGCTGGGGTCTAGCAGGGCTGTCATATATGCTGGGGTCTACCAGGGCTGTCATATATGCTGGGGTCTAGCAGGGCTGTCATATATGCTGGGGTCTACCAGGGCTGTCATATATGCTGGGGTCTACCAGGGCTGTCATATATGCTGGGGTCTACCAGGGCTGTCATATATGCTGGGGTCTACCAGGGCTGTCATATATGCTACGGTCTACCAGGGCTGTCATATATGCTGGGGTCTACCAGGGCTGTCATATATGCTGGGGTCTACCAGGGCTGTCATATATGCTGGGGTCTAGCAGGGCTGTCATATATGCTGGGGTCTAGCAGGGCTGTCATATATGCTGGGGTCTACCAGGGCTGTCATATATGCTGGGGTCTAGCAGGGCTGTCATATATGCTGGGGTCTATCAGGGCTGTCATATATGCTGGGGTCTACCAGGGCTGTCATATATGCTGGGGTCTAGCAGGGCTGTCATATATGCTGGGGTCTACCAGGGCTGTCATATATGCTGGGGTCTATCAGGGCTGTCATATATGCTGGGGTCTAGCAGGGCTGTCATATATGCTGGGGTCTACCAGGGCTGTCATATATGCTGGGGTCTAGCAGGGCTGTCATATATGCTGGGGTCTACCAGGGCTGTCATATATGCTGGGGTCTAGCAGGGCTGTCATATATGCTGGGGTCTAGCGGGGCTGTCATATATGCTGGGGTCTATCAGGGCTGTCATATATGCTACGGTCTACCAGGGCTGTCATATATGCTGGGGTCTAGCAGGGCTGTCATATATGCTACGGTCTACCAGGGCTGTCATATATGCTGGGGTCTAGCAGGGCTGTCATATATGCTGGGGTCTACCAGGGCTGTCATATATGCTGGGGTCTACCAGGGCTGTCATATATGCTGGGGTCTACCAGGACTGTCATATATGCTGGGGTCTACCAGGGCTGTCATATATGCTACGGTCTACCAGGGCTGTCATATATGCTGGGGTCTAGCAGGGCTGTCATATATGCTGGGGTCTACCAGGGCTGTCATATATGCTGGGGTCTAGCAGGGCTGTCATATATGCTGGGGTCTAGCAGGGCTGTCATATATGCTGGGGTCTACCAGGGCTGTCATATATGCTGGGGTCTACCAGGGCTGTCATATATGCTGGGGTCTACCAGGGCTGTCATATATGCTGGGGTCTAGCAGGGCTGTCATATATGCTGGGGTCTACCAGGGCTGTCATATATGCTGGGGTCTAGCAGGGCTGTCATATATGCTGGGGTCTAGCAGGGCTGTCATATATGCTGGGGTCTACCAGGGCTGTCATATATGCATATATGCTATATCCTGTCATAGCCGACGGAAGTCCATTGCCCTGGAAATCCTCTTGCTCTGCCACTTTGAAACTCAATCTCTCAGGGTGCCTTGTTGTGTCTTTAAAGTGGTATATCCTCCCTGCACTCACACTGTCATGGAGTGGCTCTCTCTCTCCTCTCTCCCTCTCTCTCTGTTTCCAGCTCTCCTCTTCTCTCTGTTCCATGTGTGTGCAGGGCTCCAGTCAAGCATGCAGCTGGCCGTCTCTCCTCCACCCAGCTCTCCACTCCTCTGGGGTAAGACTCTGCAGGGGGGTGGGGCTCTGGATCCATCTGAAGGAAAGGCAGCCAGATCAAGGACAAGAAATACTGGTGGATTCCCCCACCCCTTACCCCCCCCGCCCACTCTCTCTCTACTCCTCTCACTCTCTGCTTCCCTGCATCTCTTGTCTCTCTCTCTCTCTCTCTCTCTCTCGCTCTCTCTCCACTCCTCTCACTCTCTGCTTCCCTGCATCTCTTGTCTCTCTCTCTCTCTCTCTCTCTCTCTCTCCCTCTCTCTCGCTCTCTCTCCACTCCTCTCACTCTCTGCTTCCCTGCATCTCTTGTCTCTCTCTATCTCTCTCTCGCTCTCTCTCCACTCCTCTCACTCTCTGCTTCCCTGCATCTCTTGTCTCTCTCTCTCAGCTGGTCCACTGCTATTTCTTACTGGCGACTGTTTGTCCTAACTATTTTCAGATGCTCTGTCTGCAGAGAAATGAGAAGTGACTGTTTCATGTCGAGGGTAAGGCTGCATGTTTATTGCGGACAGAGCCTGCCTGTATTAAGAATTAAGCAGCTTCAGTAGATCATCACTAGGTATCATGATATTCGTCTACCCAGGAAAGGCAGTCACTGTGGCTGATGGTATTTTCAGTCTAAGTTTGAGTCTTAGTTCCTTCTAGTAAAACATGTGTGAGTAAAGGAACGGTTGAGCTTTGTCTCTGTCCACTGGGCACACACTGGTTAAATCAACGTTGTTTCAAAGTTGTCCATTTAAACACAATGACTTAACCTGACTAACATCATCATCAGAACTATGTATATGTTGGAATTGCATTGAAAATTCCACATAGAAATATAATAAATATTTGTCATCCTATACTCAAATATTGGCTGGTTGAAATTGTGTGGAATTTCATATTTGATTAGACATTTTATTTGACCTTGTTTCAATGTTGATAGTAAAAGGATATCTTTAAATCAACGTCATGCCATCAACCCAAATGAAGATTTATATTGAAATAACATTTTAAGCCACAATTCCTACCTGAAAAGTGACTCCTACTGGTATAGATGGGGTAACGCACTTCACTGAGAACAAGTCTCCCTTTCCAGATTCCTACCTCGACATACGCTGCTTAGCATTGGAAACAGGCTGTGTTGGTTTCAGCTGAGCCATCATGTCAACACATCTAGACATTGATCAGCTTCCGTACTCCTTTGTGTAGACTAGCTAAACAACATTGAATAGCTGAATGTAACTCCTCCAGTGGAGTGTATTCATGGCAGCCAAAGGAAGCCAAGCTTCTCCCAAAAATGTACCAAGACAAAAATAAAACAAAAATATATCAAATAATTTATTCTCCGTCTCTCTGTGATTCAGAATCTTCCTTCAATTCGCAAGAGGATGAATATGTATCTCACCGGAGAAAGCATCAGTGGGAGCGAAACAGTGCCCCTTTGTCTCTGTATGTTTTAAACCATCTATCTGAGACTGTCTGGTCAAAAAGACTATGATAATGTTGCAGCTCGTAGTATTGATTGCAAGGGAAGCAAGCGAGCACTTGGCCTCCCTTGATAAAAAAAATGGACAATATAAAGCCAATCAGCGTTGAGATAAATTGAGTGAGCTTCACTGTTAACGGTCCTGGCGCACCAGAAAAGCCAAACGTCATTTGAAAGAAAGCAACTTGAATTGTTGCATCTCGTTGTGTTGTTGTCCTCCGGTGGCTAGCTAGCTAAAATTGTCCCTTTCCTAAATTAGACATGGATGGAGATATGGATTTTAACTTGTGTTTTTATTCATTCTCTGTACTGGCCAATAACTATAACGCCAATTCTGATCCAACCATTAATTCATACATTGTGCCCCTGGCCTGAGAGGACGGAAGTTCAATATGTAGCTAGATGTAGAAGGCTACTGTTAACTAGCTAACGTTGCCCATGAAAGGAAGGTAGGCCACAACAAAAACTGAAAGTGTGTATTGTATTACAGAGTGAGAGACCGTTTCGTCAACATAAAAGAGAGGAGGATGGCATTGGTGTTTCTCTACAAGCAGGGTGAGTCAACACACACACACACGCACGCACGCACGCACGCACACACACACACACACACACACACACACACACACACACACACACACACACACACACACACACACACACACACACACACACACACACAGAAATCAGTACCATGGAGAGCCACATCAGATTTAGCTTACGTTGATTGGAATAAATTGTTTTTTTGGTATCTTTTAGTTGTCACGGTATTAGACTAAGCAGAGGTGATTTGATGATGTTGAAGTGGTGCTGGAATAGTGGAGGCAGCTCCTGTTTTCTTTGAAACTTGCGTTAACTCTCCATGATTCTAAATCAATAGTTGTTTAGTAGTCTGGAAATGTCTGTAGGTCATGTAACTGTTTGTTACATGCAATATGCTTTGTGGACTTCATAGGACAGATGTTGCTCTCTGGTTTTGCGATGAAACAAAGGTATGGTTGAATTTATTCTGCCACTGTGTCTTCTTATTGTCTCGGCCTTTAGGCCTGAATGTCACGTTGTCAAGGCATTTGAACTAACTGGTTATAGAGCAAACAACACAATTATCACAACACATAGGTTGTAATATGGCTTTTTTTCCTAGTTTGACTTCCCCGGTGATTTTACCCACACACCACTACTGGACTCCTGTATCTTTGCTGACACAAGCTGTATGTGAAATGAGTTTGTATTTAAGTTGAAGTTTTACCCTCAATTTATTTTGGTTGAAATGAGATGACAACTGTACTGGTTGATGACTTAGATTAACGACTTAGGTTGACAAATGACATTGAAACAACGTTGATTTAACCAGTGTGGGCCCAGTGGATGGGTGTTTCATCAGGTGCCGTGCTTCATGTGGTACTGAGCCATTTGTTACTGCCTCACGCATGAACATAATTCTTCTTATTCATTTTCTACTTCACTCACTCTGTTCTTCCATTCATTCTTTTTTCACACTTTTCACCCTCAGCCTGTACTCTCTTCCTCTCTTTCACCATTCCATTTGCAAGGTGTGATATTGCTTTAATTGAGCAGAAACGTGAAAAGATCAGACATATCTCGGGGGATTAGAGGAAAGCTGGGAGTTTGTGCGACTGGCAGCCTGTGTTTGGAGCAAGAGGTCTGCTGGGAATTAATGTAGTTAGTGTGACCTTTGACCTGGTGGGCTGTTGATGTGGAAGACAGCCAAGGGGGGTCCAACAGAACTCTTTTGTTAATTTCATTCAGGGCTCCCTGTGAAGCCCGGGCAGCAGGGGGAAGCTGGCAGGTCAGACCTGTGGAATGCCAGAGCTTTTTTCCCCCGTGCTTTGGAAACAGAGGTGGGCCCTGAACCAGCAAGACTTCTTTAGCAGGAGCTCCTCCACTCAGCTCGATCGACACTGACAGTTTCCTGGCTTAGGCTTGCCAACTGGCAGAGCAGTGAAGCAGGGGGACGAATGTGCTCCGTCAGGGCTGCAGAGGCCACAGCCACCAGGACAGCACCTCTAACACACCGCTATGCTACTGGAGGTTCACCGAGGCTCCAGAGATAGAGGCCCACTGGCTGACTGTAGTAACCATCTCCAGACCCCTGCAAACCCTATCTTCTTCAACTCCACACTCAAACCTCACTCACCCGCATGCAGAGCTTATGATAGTACTAGTCATCGGGATGTTGAGTCAGTTGGAGACCGAGAAATATTGCTTCCTTACCATAGAACATGACTGAGCCCTGGCCTCGTGGTGTGAGAAGAAGAAAATAAATGCTCATACTTTGGGTTTTTGGCTTCCTTTACCAAATGTCTGTCTCCCTGTTAGGTGCAGCCGTGGGGGTTAGGGAAACCCTGACTGCAGAGCACACCCTCAGCCCTCTGCACCCCTCTGCCCCCTGTCCCTCACACTCCTCACATTCAGGAAATGAACCACTCAGCAACTAGGTGGGATTAGATTAGTTTACCTCTCCATTGGCTATAATGGCAACCGGCTGGAGACTAAGTGGTCATCTGTGGGACGCAGGGAGACAGAAAGGACACACCTTGTTTGATGAACACTCTAGCTACTCAAACCCAAATGGTTTGTGATTACACGCCTGACTGCACCACAGACTGTTCTCTTGCACTCTCTCTCTCTTTAAACACACACGCACGCGCACGCGCACACACGCACGCACGCACGCACGCACGCACGCACGCACGCACACACACACACACACACACACACACACACACACACACACACACACACACACACACACACACACACACACACACACACACACACACACACACACACGATACATTTGGATATCTTAAATTCTATAACTTTCTGTACAGCAGCTCTTACATACAACGCTATGAGAGGGATTGATGTGTGCCTACAATGTGTTCATTACAAAAGCTATAGTAAACAGGAGGTGCAGCAGGCATTGCTGCTCCTGGTCTCTGCTGCTCCCACAGTGCCAGTGCCAGTCAGCTGAGTGTGCTGCTCCGTGGCAGTGGGGAAGTACCTGCCGGCCCTCACAATGGAGCTGCTGGGATTACAGGCCCTCCTCTGGAGAGTAGCTTGGCGGGGCGGCAACCACAGTCTGTTTGGCACAGCAGACACCCCCCCCCCCCCCCCCACCCCTCCCACCCCTCTCACTCTGGCTGGCGTGGCTCTCTCCCAAACCCCAGACACACACACAACCCTGACTGGATGTATACACACACACCTCCTGCTCCACCACTCACTATCCTTCTCTTCTCCCCACACTCCCTCTCTCTCTTTATCTAGCTCTCTCTTTCCTTCCCTCTTCCCCCTCCTCTCTCTGTCCCTCTTTACTCTAGGCTGGTGCCCATGGACCAGTTTGCAGTTCTTCCTCCAATCTGCTCGTCGTTAGTGAGGGCAATTCTGACATGTGGGCCCAGCTCTGTGATTTACCTGCAGTCCCTGTGTTTAACTCGCCCCATATGGGGAACAATGGCCCATAAAGATTCCTAAATGAGACTGGGGCTATTAGGGCAGCCCTGGCCCCGGCCTGCCTCACTTCATAGTGAAGGCAGAGTAGAACCACTACCCTAACCTTCATTTGGGCTGAACTGTGTCCTAGTAATGCTGTCTGTGTACAGTGTGAAGGAACATTGCATGTGAAGGTTAGGTAAAGCACATTGTTACAGTACTGTTGATTATGTACGATGTAGGATGCTGCCTACTTGCTGAGTGGAATGCGTACTTTAGTGATGCTGAGCTGTGGTTGGCTCTGCTCTCAGCTCTGACAGATGGAGTTGTCCATTGGATTCTGTCTGCAGTCTACTGGGCTATATGACCATGGTGATTCATTGTACACACCTGGGTAGTTGTGGTTCTACATTGGTCTTTTATTAACCCCCCCCCACCAATATACACGTTGTGTACATTTGATGATTTTAAATCCTCTAATTTAATTTCATGTTGCAAAAATCAAACATTTAGCAATGTTTAGGAAAGGATCACCACTGTTAATGGCATCCAAGTCTGGCAAGCCAGCACTGTTCTGACTTATCAGCTATTCATCTGTATGTGTCGATTATTGTTGTTAGCTACATTAGCCAGAAGAAGAAGAGATACAGTAGGTTCTCTCTCTCTCTCTCTCTCTCTCTCTCTCTCTCTCTCTCTCTCTCCCCACCTCTCTTTCCTCCCCCTCTCTCTTTCTTTCCCTCTGAGTCCACTGTGCTGTGTCTGACTGAGGAAACAGGCCTTTATAACGGCCAGTAAATCCTGTGTGATTCTTCCTATAGCAGACTCCCTCCTTGGGAGTACATGGCTTTATGAAGGAGGGACGAGAAGCGAGCACCACGGGACGTTCACACTAAATAAACGTATATGTTTATACACAGCCGCTGAGTGGAGGAGCCAGTGGGGCGTGTAACAGTGTTTGGGGACCGCCCCTCGGGGGGTTTATGACCAATGAGGCTGTAAAGATGTCATGCTCAACAACCGAGTGGACATCTTGTGGAGAGAGGGGTAAGAGGATCCTGCCTGAAATGTAAAAATGTCATCATGTGAAATGCAGCGGGAATCAGTGGGGATTCTATCTGCTCCCTGTCTTTTACTGGCTTCTGTAACAGCCTGGCCCCCCTGCCGGATATCACAGCTAAACCTCTGACCTTAGCGTGTCCCTCACTCTGCCCTGTGCCGGCCTGGGAAGAAGCGGCGGCCATGACACCTCCAGTTCTGCCCCCTTCTGCTAGCCAGCGCGGTGTTTCCTTTGTTTAACCTCTGACCTGAGAAAACAAGACGTTTTCCAGAGTTCTGAGGCAGCCAAGGGGGAGGGGAAGTGTTTGGTTACAAATTAAATATGTGCGTGTCATCAGCCATAAATCGGTAGTCCCTCTAGCAGCGGTGCTACTGAAACGCCATGTGGTACCAGGGCTTTGACCATAAAGTTTTAAAGCCTCGCCTCCATCACTGCCTTTCAAAGGAGATCTGGCTGACGACTCGACACAGGGCAGGATGGATCCCAGCTGTCAGTAAAGAGGAGAGGAGAAAAGTGGAGAAGAGAAAATAGGAGATGAGAGAGGAGGAGAGAAGAGAGAGAGAAAGAGGGGGGAAGGGAGAGAGAGAGAGAGAGAGAGAGAGAGAGAGAGAGAGAGAGAGAGAGAGAGAGAGAGAGAGAGAGAGAGAGAGAGATGAGAGGGACATGTAAGAACAGTGACATGGGACGGTGTATCAGCCTCGACAGGCCTAGCGTAGCAGCACGTAACGTAGTTCCTCCAACATGGACATGACCGTCCCTCTTCAGGTTCTTTGCTGTTGTGACAGACGGACAGACGGACACGCAGACTGGTCATTCAGTAAGTCTATAATCCTGGGGATTTGAGCCCGGTAACCGTGTCGACAGTTAGACGACATGGACTGTTCCGCTCCAAAGTATGTGATAAGTGATCCTTATGTCATCTCATCGGAACTAGAATCGTGCTTCAGTTGTAACTCCTCTTCAGTCAAGAGATGAGTTTAAGGCATTGTTATTTGCCTAACCAACCGCCCACATATAGACTAGTATTGCATAATACTTATACGTACATATATGCCAATAATTGTGTGTGTGTGTGTGTGCGTGTGTGTGTGTCCGTGTGTTGCTGCTGAGTGACGTGGGCCAGGTGTGAGTTGTCCCGCGAGACAGTGACAACGTTGTGTTGGTGTGAGCGTGGAGACCCTGAGGGAAACAAGGCCAGTCAGTCATTCCTATGATGTGATAGTACTGCAGTGGGAATGTCCCCTCTGGGACCTGTCGGGCGTTCCAAACTGATACAGACAGACATCACACCACTTAGGAAAGATACTGGAGCGCTAGCGTGGTAAATCTGCTTAGTGCTAACACTTAGCTACACTTGCTCCTTGGTTTGTCCGCTACTAAAACTTTATTTGTCCTACATTGTTTTCATGGATACGTCTGCGTCAATGACCTTTTTCCCCAAAGCAACTTCGACAATCCTGAAACACATGAAAAACTCTTTGAATAGCTACTGATTTACAGACTCTTGGTAGCTCTTATAAATCTCTTGTCAAGTTTCTTGTTCTCTTTTGTCATGTAAAACGTGCAATCTCATCCTCGGCTCTGTTTACAAATCTTGCCCATATCTTTACAGAACACATCCTTTAAGAATTCCATGCTCCAGAGGTTTCCTCCTTCAAATATGTGTGCTGGATGAAAGTCCAAGCAGGATTAGGCTGTAATCCCTCTCAATTGTTTGTGTCTCTTGGCCACTGGGAGGACCAACTCCTTAGGCAGACTCTTTTGGTCCTGCTTTGACTGAGAGAGGCTGGGAGGGAGAGAGGGAGGGAGGGAGAGAGGGAGGGAGAGGGGGAGGAAGAAGAAGGCAAGCAGGAAATGAGAAAAGGAGGACTAGAGAGAGGGAGAGAGAGAGGGAGAGAGAGAGAGAGAGAGAGAGAGAGAGAGAGAGAGAGAGAGAGAGAGAGAGAGAGAGAGAGAGAGGAAGAAGAGAGAGAGAGAGATTGGGCTGTCTGTGGCTGCTGGCTGGTAATGAGAGCAAGTAATAAAGTGGATGCATTCATGGACAACTGAAGCCAGCAATTAAAGAGAGAGGTAGCTAGCTAGCTTCAGTCAGCCACTCCGGATCTTTTAAATGTAAATACGGCCGCTTCCCTCAAAGTGCTCTGTGAGATATATTCCAGATGAAATCCCCATTCGCTAATGAGAGAGCTGTGATATTTCTCCATGAAGTAGAGGCACTTGCTTCTCCGCAGACAGTCAGAACCACACCGGGTCTCCTGTTGAAATGTTTTAATCAGGATGAAGGAACAGGGATTATGATATAACAGTGGTGGGGAGACAAACTCTTTCTCTCCGCTTCCCATATTAACACAGCCCTGTTTGATCTGATCTGAGATCTACACTACTGTGACTCTTTTAATTAGCTAAGTATAGACTCCGCGTAGTAATAGCAAGAGCCAACATGTCACTAAGCACCCTATATTAAATAATAAAAGAGTGGCGCCACGACAATGAAAAGTAAGTCACAGTTTTTAAAGGCACAGAAGAAATAATAAGGGAACATTTTAAGTCTATCTCTTGACAGAAAGCAAATTATGGTAATTTTGAAAGCAAAGATTTGCTATTCTGTAGCATTTGGTGTTCGCTGTAAGATCTTCTCTTACTGCCAGTAAATTGCTGTAGCCTTGATCAGATGATACGTACAGGCTGTCACAGACGGGTTGCTTCCTTCTGCCGCTGTTTCATCCCCAGCTATGTGCCTGCCTGGGTTTTTAAGTCTCCTCCACGCCTCTCGCCATCCTCACAACACTATCTAAGCAGAGGGTCAGGGCAGTACACAACACTGCATCTGATAAGTTAGTCATGAAGCCAGCATCATTCTGCTGCCCACTAACAAACAACAGCTTGACTCGCAATATTGTTGTCTTGTTTGTTTGTAAGGAGGAAGAGGCTCACTTGGCAGCACACCAATTCAAATGAGCTGTTTATGATACCGTGAGTGCAGTAAGAATATGAATAGGAATGAACATGGGATATGTGTTTGAGGGCTGCCCCACGGCTTGGAGATTATGCTTTTTCTACCATTTTCAGAACTGTTAATGATTTCACTATGGCCCAGGGAGGAAGTGCCAATTACTGTTAAAAAATGCATTAGCATTTTGCGTTACATCCAATTAGCACCATTTAAGGGGTCACTTCTGACATGCATTGGCTAAGTAAGTGCTGTAGTTTCTTGTGGATCTTCTCCTTGGTCAGGGCACTGATACATTTGGCTGGAGGGAAGTGAACACAGTCTATCTTACGGCATTTTAGGAAAACCATCCGAAGTTCATTTATAACAGAGCACTAAATACATGTACAACACCAATTATATGGAAAGCTTACAATTTCTTACTCTGAAATTAGATCTAATTCGGGTGCAGACAGAGCTTGATAGAACTGCAGCTGTGAGGAGAATTTCATCTCCACCTTGGATGAAGTTAAAGCCTTTATCCCTCTGCCTTTCTGACAGAGGTGGTTTGCTCCAGCTCCACACCGTGTGGAGTGATGCAAGCTCAGTGTGTATCAGTGCAACAGCGTGTGGGTCCCAGTGGACAGAACGAAGACTCAGTGGAACCCGTGGCAGGAGGTGGAGGCAAGGCAGCGCGCGCTACACTACAGCATGCTGCCTGCTCTGCTCCTGAGCCTCTGAAGGGTTACAGTTACACCCCAGTGTGTTGCTGCTGTTGACTGATGCCACCGACACGGCTAACCCTGACACCACTGACACAGATAGCCCTGGCAGAGACACTGCGCACGTATCAGCAGTGACACAATTACCCTTTAGTGGGGTGGTCAGGCCCACTGAGAGTTTGAAGACTGCTACTCTCTGTCAGTGATACTTAATTTATGTTATTCATCACATCTCTATAGCCTTTATGAAATGGGACTCTGTCTGTAACAGAAAATGTTTTTATTTTGTGGCAGGTTTGATTGGAAGATGTTCCCTTGGTTATTCCTGTATATGGTGTATATTGTCCCCCTTCCTTTAATTGTAACTGGTTATGTCCATCCTGACTCCACCTAACAATTACCCCTTGCGACCCCACTTGGTTCCATAGATATTTATGTCTTGAGGAGATCCTGCCTTTGTCTTGTCTAGCAGGGCTCCAGACAGGACCAGGCCATAGGTAGTCACCCGTTCCTTGTGCAGGTCAGTGTGCCCTGGTGGCCCTGTGGTGTGAGCGGTTTAGCCTCAATGCTGGCTGCGCTAATGCTAGCAGACAGGAAGCAGTTGTTGGCTCCCTCCAGGTCAGAGCCGGGTTCATCTGATGACCCAGCGCTATTGGGTCGAAGGGCTGAGGGGCTGAGGGGCGAACAGAACAGCATGCTTGTCTGCCCCCAAAGGCCAGCGTGTCTCCTAGGGTTTTGTTGCATGATGGGATACTGCTTTAGAGGAATGCTGCTGTGGGTGTGCCCCCTCCCATTGCCTAGGCAGCCGAGCGAGGAGGGATATAAAAGCTCCGTTGGGGAGGGGGGCGGGGGGTGTGAAATGGGATGGGATGTCTCAGTGGGCTGAGCAGGGGGCAGTGGGCACGTCACATGGCTGATGGCTGATTTACCAGTCCAGTGGAGAGGTGAGGCCTCGCAGGCCACCTCGCTCTGTCTGCTGCCTATCCATCTCCCTGCCTACACACACGGGTGCACATGAACACACACACACACATAACAGATTGTCCTCAGCCACACTCACACCTTCCCTACCTTCACTCTGCCAATGTCTTTTTTTACAGGCACTTCTCACTACCTATACCTTTATAGGCATATTGAACTTCATTGTGCTCACCTTTCCCTGTACAGCAGATGGACCATTTCCCCGGGGAACCACCTGCATTGATCTCTTCAATTCAAGCGTGGCCTTTCATTTTTTGTCTTTCCCTCAGAACAAGCAACTTGGTATTCAGGTTCTTGCAACCAGGTTGTTTATTTTTTCTTCCCCACTTTTTCATCCGGAGCCATTTACTGTCAATAAGGAGACCACTCTCTCCCTCTTTTTCTTCCTGCTTACTTACTGCATCCTTCAAACACACTCACATCTTTGTCGTTTCCCCGGGATTATGATAGAAAATGTGCAACACCATTTCTTTCAGACATGCTCATGCGAGAGGCTAGCGGCTAGAAAGTGCTTCCTTCCTCAGAGAGAGCCAGACCATCAATGCAGAGAGGAGCTCTCTCAAGCACTCCCTCTCTTACAAACAGAATAGGAGACCCATGTCAATAATATTGCAACGCGGGGCATAAAAGTAACCTGTTAATGTGTATTGATTTGGGCTCTCAGAGTCCGGGCTGAATGGAGCTCCTCTCAGTCAGAGTAGCAGCTCTGACCGTGCAGCAGGAACCTCTTTTCAAGCCACATCTCTGCTTGCTGTTTGATTCCTCAAGTTTATAAGGTGTCAGGATGAGAGCACGAGTCCTCATGTAACCAAGCAATACAGTTACAAGCTGTTTAGTTGAGGGATTTGCTCGTTCTCTCTGTTAAACACACATCCCGTTGTTTGTTCAAGAGCGTTTCGAGCCTTGCCCAGTCAAACAATCAGTTTATCACAGTACTGTAAGTGTGCCTTGCAAAGTGTACTCGCAGAATTAACAGAAGCATTTGTAGAGTTGCTATGTGCAGCTTTATGAAACCATTTGTGAAGACTTGTTTAGCCTTGTGTTTCATACAATGATTCTTATAATGCAGCCTTTTAGGGGAGAGTGGGGTAAGTTGAGTGGTTTTTTACATTCAGCATCACTCTGTTAAGGGAAATAAAGCATTCTTTCCAACAAAGATATCTACATGTATTGCATGATGTTGTTTATCCCTGGGAATAATCAGAATTCCCGTAAAGACTTTAAATTGCTCAACCTGCAACTGGCTTAACCACTTGGCTCAACATACCCCAAGGCAAAACATTTTTACTATATTAGCCCACACAGCTACAAAGAAGCACTTCCATGCTAGGTTTAGAACCTCATGTTGAAGCTTACAATGCATTTGGGAAGTATTCAGGTCCTTTGATTATTCCACATTTTGTTACTTTACAGCTTTATTCTGAAATGGATTAAAACATTTTTTTAAATCATTAATCTAGAAACAATACCCCATAATAATAAAGCAAAAAAAGGTTTTCAGAAATTTTTTTGCAAACGTATAAAAAGAAAAAACAGAAATATTACATTTACCTAAGTATTCAGACCCTTTACTTTGTTGAAGCACCTTTGGCAGCAATTGCAGCCGAAAGTCTTCTTGGGTATGATGCTACAAGCTTGGCACATCTGTATTTGGGGAGTTTCTCCCATTCTTCTCTGTAGATCCTCTCAAGCTCTGTCCGGTTGGATGGGGAGCTATCTTCAGTTTTTTCCAGAGATGTTCGATCTGATTCATGTCCAGGCTCTGGCTGGGCCACTCAAGGACATTCAGAGACTTGTCCTGAAGTCACTCCTGCATTTTCTTGCCTGTGTGCTTAGGGTCATTGTCCTATTGGAAGGTGAACCTTTGCCCCCAGTCTGAGGTCTTGAGCGCACTGGAGCAGGTTTTCATCAAGGATCTCTCTGTACTTTGCTCCATTCACCTTTCCCTCAATCCTGACTAGTCTCCCAGTCCCTGCAGCTGAAAAACACCCACACAGCATGATGCTGCCACCACCATGCTTCACCGTAGGGATGGTGCCAGGTTTCCTCCAGAAGTGATGGTTGGCATTCAAGCCAAAGAGTTCAATCTTGATTTCACCAGACCAGATTTTTTTTGTCTGAGAGTCCTTTAGGTGCCTATTGACTGACTTGAAGAGGGCTATCATCTGCCTTTTACTAAGGATTGGCTTCGGTCTGGCCACTCTACTGTAAAGTCCTAATTGGTGGAGTGCTGCAGAGATGGTTGTGCTTCTGGAAGGTTCTCCCATCTCCACAGAGGAACTCTGGAGCTCTGTCAGAGTGACCGTCAGATTTTTTTCATTTAAGAATGATGGAGGCCACTGTGTTTTTGTGGACCTTCAATGCTGCAGACATATTTTGCTACCCTTCCCAAGATCTGTGCCTCGACAAAATCCTGTCTCTGAGCTCTATGGACAATTCCTTCGACCTCATGGCTTGGTTTTGGCTCTGACATACACTGTTAACTGTGGGACCTTATAAAAGACAGGTGTGCCTTTCCAAATCATGTCCAGTCAATTTAATTTACCACAGGTGGACTCCAATGAAGTTATAGAAACATCTCAAGGATGGTCAATGAAAACAAGAAGCACCTGAGCTACATTTTTGAGTCTCATAGCAAAGGGTCTAAATACTTATATAAATTATTTCATTTTTTTTAATACATTTGCAACATTTTCTTAAAACCTGTTTTCACTTTGTCATTATTGGGTATTGTGTGTAGATTGATTAGATTTGTATTTATTTAATCAATTTTAGAATAAGGCTGTTAGGGATGATGCAAATTTTCGCAGCTTTTTGTTAAAAATCGCGCAACATTTCAAAGTCCTGCTACTCATGCCAGGAATATAATATATGCATATGATAAGTATGTGTGTATAGGAAACACTCTGAAGTGTCTAAAACTGGTTAACCTGTTGATCCTACCCCCTACTTTTTCGAACATTCTGTTAAAAATCGCGCAACATTTCAGCGCCCTGCTACTCATGCCAGGAATATAGTATATGCATATGATTAGTATGTGTGGATAGAAAATACTCAGACGTTTCTAAAACTGGTTAAATCACGGCTGTGACTATAACAGAACGTGCGTTTCATTGAAAAGCGCAGGAAAATCTGATCACTGAAAACTGGAAAATATATCAATGCGCCACTTGAATGTATTGTTGAATAGAAACCACATTACCTGGAGCCGAGGTTGCAATACCTACAGCTTCCACACGATGTCAACAGTCTTGTCATTTGCCTAGGATTTGTTTCTTGGTCAAACGAACAAGAGACAGCCCATTTCTTCCGGTCTCCAACAGGATATTTTGGTTGAGATTTATCCAGACATTATTTCAAGACGTAGAGCTATAGAATATACATTGCCCCGTTATCAATTTCATCGATTATTAACGTTTACTAATACCTAAAGTTGCATACAAAAGTATTTCGAAGTGTTTTGTGAAAGTTTATCGTCAACTTTTTTAATAAAAAAAAATGACATTGCGTTATAAAACGCTGTTTTTTTCCTTGATCACACAGTCTTCATAGATCGATATCTAGGCTATATATGGACCGATTTAATCGAAAAAAAGACCCAATAGTGATGTTTATGGGACATCTAGGAGTGCCAACAAAGAAGATCGTCAAAGGTAATGAATGTTTTATATTTTATTTCTGCATTTTGTTTAGCGCCAACTATGCTAATTATTTTGTTTACGTCCCCTGCGGGTCTTTAGGGGTGTTGCATGCTATCAGATAATAGCTTCTCATGCTTTCGCCGAAAAGCATTTTAAAAATCTGACTTGTTGGCTGGATTCACATCGAGTGTAGCTTTAATTCAGTACCCTGTATGTGTGTTTTAATGAACGTTTGAGTTTTAACGAGTGCTATTAGCATTTAGCGTAGCGCATTTGCATTTCCAGATGTCTAGATGGGACGCCTGCGTGTCGGGTGGAGGTAAGAGGTTAAATTGTGTCTGTGGCTATAACAGAACGTGTTTAGGAGTAAAAATCCCAGGGAAAACTGTTCACCAAAAACACAAAAAAAATATTCATCCGCCAGTCAATGTATTGTCTAAGGCGATAGAAAATAGATGAGGTTCCGTTTACAATGCCTACAGCTTCCACACGATGTCGCCAGTACTGGCATTTCATGGCTGGTTTATCCTTGGTGGGATGACGTTTAGGCACTTCCTGTATTGGGGCGCACCGGAGGAAGTTATGAAAGTGAAAAAATGGACGATGATTTCAAGACTTGCTGCTATCGAATACAGATCGCCCCGTGATCAATTTGATCGATTATTAACGTTTATTAATACCTAAAGTTGGTTTACAAAAGTAGTTTGAAGTGATTTGTAAAAGTTTATAGGCAACTTTTTTAATTTTAAAAAGTGACGTTGCGTCTTGTAAAGGTGAATTTTCCTGGATCAGACCGGCCTTCATAAAATGACATTTTGGGTATACAATGACGGATTTAATTGGGAAAAATACCCAATTGTGATGTTTATGGGACATATAGGAGTGCCAACAAAGAAGCTCGTCAAAGGTAATGAATGTTTGATATTTTATTTCTGCGTTTTGTGTAGCGCCGGCTACCGCAAAATCTTTTGTTTAGGTCTCGTTCAGGTATTTCGGGGGGTGCATGCTATCAGATAATAGCTTCTCATGCTTTCGCCGAAAAGCATTTTACAAATCTGACATGTTGGCTAGATTCACAACGAGTGTAGCTTTAATTGAGTATCTTGCGTGTGTGTTTTATTGAAAGTTTGAGTTTTATCGAGTACTATAGGTGGCACTCTGAAATTTCCACTGATTTGGTTCCTGTACAGGAACCAACATCCGTAATATGGAAAAAGTCAAGGGTTTGAATACTTTCCGAATGCACTGTAAAGAGACCCCAACCCATGTACAGGACAATCTTAAAATGCTCAACTTTGGTTTAGATACAATAAATTAATTCGACTTGATGTAAATCTGTTTTTCTTTTACCTAACTTGCTTAGCACTTTTTTCCATGTGGTTTCCTCCTACACAGACTCCATGAAACAATGACTTCTTCCTAAATATTTATTCATTTTTTATTCATTTTGTGTATGGTTTCCTAGAAACAAGGGTGTCTCAACTTGCCCCTTTTGCTCGACTTACCCCACTCTCCCCTACAGTCTTCCACAGAGTCTGTTGTGGCCTTACTGTACTGTACAATAGTTCTAGTCAGACTCTGAATAAGGGTATTTTCCTTCAGCTTCACTGCAGCTGTAAACCCAGTACCCTTTATTGCTCCTCTCCGCTACACTCTTCCAAATGTTCCTCGGCTGTCCCCATTGACGTACCCTTTTGGGTTCTGTGAAGAACTGTTTTTGGTTCCATGTAGGACCCTTTGGGGAAAGGCTTCTACATGGAACCCAATAGGATTCTACCTGGAACCAAAAGGGTTCAACCGTGAACCAAAAAGGGTTCTTCAAAGGCTTATCCTATGGGGACAGCTGAAGAACACTTTTAGGTTCTAGATGGCACCTTTTTTTACGAAGAGTGTACTGTGAGCACTGCATATGTTTTGGGTTTAGCATTTGATTCCAATTTCCAGAAAAGAGAACACTCGTCTCTTTCTCTCTGTCAACATGTAAGTGTTAAGCGAAGCCGAGTGCTAGCTGGGATTCCTGTCTGGTATCCTGTCTGACATGAAAGCCCGCTCGCTGGAACTGGGGAGCTCACAGAGGAGCAATTCCCGCTGGACCTCCCTCCGGCAGATGGAACGAAAGGAACAAGAGCACCTTGAAGGATGGGAGTGTTGCTGCCGCTGCCGTGCCGAGCAGCCCCCCCCTCCAGATGAAACGAGAACAGGGCTGTCTCAAATCTCTGGCAATCTGGGAATCTGAGCGACGTGGAGAGAGCACCTGGCTTTTCAAGGGAAACAACCATTTCACATGTGACAGAACGGATGTCAGATAGAATCACTCTAATAGTGAGATAATCCCACAGTCATCATTCAGAAAGCCATGTCTTCAGGGCATCTTGGCGGGAGAAAGAGGATCTGCTTCATTACATTTAGACGATAGATGTCAGTGAAAGAAGCTGCTGCATTTTTACTCATTGCTGAAATGAAACAGAGATGCGTTATACTCTCATTTTCATTTGGAAAATGCTGCCACTTAAGGCTTGAATTTAGATTTAACACTTTCAATTTGTGAAGATTTATTGACAAATTCAAGGAGAAATGCTCTGATGATAAAGTATGTATTGGGTCTATAATCATTCTGTACTACACCACTGAGTACAGAACAGTCCATGGAGAGGGCATGGGGCCACAGAGATAGAGAGTTCTTAACCACGACTGCATGAAACGGTGGGTTGTTCCTGTTCCTGTTGTGTCACTCAGAGGAGCTCAGTGGAGTTTTGTTGCTTAGCCAGCCACCTTCCCTGACCTGTCACTCATATCTCTGACAGCTGCTGGGTAGACCCCCCCCCCTTTCACCCTTCCCAGTCCGCCCACTCCCCCTCCCTGTCCCCCAGCATGATGCAGACCCGGCTCATTTTCATGTGTCAGGGCCCCCCGTTGGCGTGACAGCTCCCTGTCCGCCTGTCTCATTAGAACAGCTTGGCCTGGGAGCAGGGAGCGCTAGCCGCTACGCTCCAGCCCCGGCCTCAGAGATCAGCCCTGCTCACCAAGGTGCTAACACAATCAGCCCGCTCGGCTTACTACACATCATCAGTCTAGGTCCAGATCCATATATCACTCACACACTATGCTATCTACGCTCTTCGGAATAAAACGAGAACCTTTTGAAGAACCCTTTTATGGTTCCAGGTAGAACCCTGTTTTATAAGAGTGTACACAAGTCATTCCATACAGCTTCGATACATTCTATACACAACTTGTCCACACACATATCTTCACTGTGCTGCGAACACTTTTCACTTAGAAATTCATTTGATACTTTTTTTTTGTTCTACAAGGGGATCAGCAAATCCCCACGTTTTCCCTCAAGGGAGAGCTTGAGATGGAAAGAGCTCAGATGTTTACTATTCTTATCTACATACGCACATATCAAATATGTCCTTGAAAATAAAAAAATACATACCAAAAGCTACCATTTCAGCTTTCGAGTTCTGTATTGTCTGTCCTGGAATGTTAATTGTGAAACGTGAAAAAGCATCCGTTAGTGTTGGCTGTGTTGAATGTTTTTGATGTGAGACCTAGATGTGAGACGTGGATAGTTAAATTATAATTGCGAGAGGAATTAGTATCATTATATTTTTGGAGGCTTTGTATTCCAACCTTAACGAACATAATATCCCTTATAAACTCGTGATTTTGTGAGTTTATAAGGAAATGTGAAAAGCCTTTTAATATTTATGATGATGTAAGACCCGGGGCAAGATGTATACAAGTTCCCCTTATGGGTTGATCAGTTGATCAGATGCATGCCTCATTTGGTTCAGTGTCTGAAAGTGGGACTCATTGTAAATTACAGCTCTGTGGCAGCGCATGGGGCTGAAAACTGCGGTCCAGGGACCTAAGCAGGGTTGCAAGTTACAGTCTGGTGTATTATATTGGGGTTTCTAGATGCAGCTGTCAGAGATGTGAGTAACAGGTCAGGGATGCAGTTATGTATCTGTACAGCACTTTGAGATATCAGCTGATGTACGAAGGGCCATATAAATAAATGTGATTTGATTTGATGAGGCCCATTTTCTACTCATTGCTGAAATCAAACAGAGACGCGTTTGTACTATCATTTTCATTGAGAAAATTCTGACACTTATGATTTGAATTTAGATTTAGCACTTTCAATTAGTAAAGATTCATTGACAAATTCAAGGAGAAATGTTCCGACATAGACTGACCAGATGAATCCAGGTGAAAGCTATGATCCCTCAGTGTAGATGAAGGGGAGGAGACGGGTTAAATAAATGATTTGAAGCCTTGAGACAATTGAGTCATTGATTGTGTACGTGTGCCATTCAGAGGGTGAATGGGCAAGACAAACATATTTAAGTGCCTTTGAACAGAGTATGGTAGTAGGTGCCAGGTGCAACAGTTTGTGTCAAGAATTGCAATGCAGATGGGTTTTTCACACTCAACAGTTTCCCCATATATCCACATAATTTTCCATCCTCATGATGCCATCTATTTTGTGAAGTGCACCAGTCCTTCCTTCAGCAAAGCACCGCCACAACATGATGCTGCCACCCCCATGCTTCACATTTGAGATGGTGTTCTTCGGCTTGCAAGCCTCTCCTTTTTCCTCCAAACATAACGATGATCATTATGGCCAACGTTCTAATTTTGTGTCATCAGACCAGAAGACATTTCTCCAAAAAGTACAATCTTTGTCCCCATGTGCAGTTGTAAACCGTAGTCTGGCTTTTTTTATGGCGGTTTTTGGAGCAGTGGCTTCTTTCTTGCTGAGTGGCCTTTCAGGTTATGTTGACATAGGACTCGTTTTACTGTGGATATAGATAATTTTGTACCTGTTTCCTCCAGCATCTTCACAATGTCCTTTGCTGTTATTCTGGGTATGATTTGCACTTTTCACACCAAAGTATGTTCATCTCTAGGAGACAGAACGCGCCTCCTTCCTGAGCGGTATGACGGCTGTGTGGTCCCATTGTGTTTATACTTGCTTACTATTGTTTGTACAGATAACTTCAGGCATTTGGAAATTGCTCCCAATGATTTCCCATGATGTCAAGAAAAGAGGCACTGAGTTTGAAGGTAGCCCTTGAAATACATCCACAGGTGCACCTGCAATTGACTCAAATTATGTCAATTAGCCTATCAGAAGCTTATAAAGCCATGACACCATTTTCTGGAATTTTCCAAGCTTTTTAAAGGCACGGTCAATTTAGTGTATGTAAACTTCTGACCCACTGGAATTGTGATACAGTGAATTATAAGTGAAATAATCTGTCTGTAAACAATTGTTGGGAAAATGACTTGTGTCACGCACAAAGTAGATGTCCTAACCGACTTGCCAAAACTATAGTTTGTTACCAAAAATGTGCGGAGTGGTTTAAAAATTAGTTTTAATGACTCCAACATAAGTGTATGTAAACTTCCGACTTCAACTGTAGTACGTAATATCATATTATGTATCATTCTAATCAGCAGACTTCAGGGAACACTTGCGTAACTTTTTTAGAGGGTTTACATTTGCAATACTGTAAGTTTGCATGAAAATATTTGGGGCACTTTTTTGCAACTGTACTACTTACATTTTAAAGGATACATAGAAATGGGATATTTGGGTCAATTTATTGTGGTCTCCAGAACCTCTCGAACATTTTAAGCCACCACTGGGCTGTTGGTACCTAATATTTATTGTGAACCTATATGACCATGTGACGCCTGCTCAATATGGTCCCATATAGGTCCTTCTGTAGCTCAGTTGGTAGAGCATGGCGCTTGTAACGCCAGGGTAGTGGGTTCGATTCCCGGGACCACCCATACGTAGAATGTATGCACACATGACGACTGTAAGTCGCTTTGGATAAAAGCGTCTGCTAAATGGCATATATTATTATATTATTATATATTTATTATTATTATATTATTATTATTATATTATATTATTATTATATGTTGCTGATTGGCGAGGTAATTTAAGAAATCTGCAATGATAGTACAGCTAAAAATACTTCTAAGTACTTGCCCTAGCTGTGTGTGAAATTTGGTGGCTTTATCACAAAGTCACTAATTTTTCCACTTAGCCACTGGACTACAGTAAATACTACAGTAATCTATAGTAAACTGTAGTGTTCTTTCATGTGGGAGTGTACAGGGCAGCCACTGGCTCTAATTGACGCACCATAAAGCTGAAACATTTACATTTCTACCACCTACGGTTCCCTGGAGGATGATGTGAATGTTAAGTACATCCTACAATCCAGGAACCATCATGAAAATGCAATCAGAAAGCTATGATCAGGGGCCGGGGAGGGGTGGAGAGATTGGTGGGTTGAGGAGCCGAGAGAGTGGCGGTGGTGATGGTGGGTTGAGTCAGTTACTGTGGCAGGCGGCTGTGCTGGCCTCATTTCCCCTGCCAGCAGGTGTCCTCTCTGGGTATAATAGGTTTTACATGTGTTTATTAACACATGGCACCGTACCACTGCTGCCTGGCCCTGTCACTAAAGCTGGAGATGTGAGAGAGCTGGAGCTGACGGTGGACGCTCACAGACATTTCAGACTGGTCTTTCTCATTCTCTATGTTTCTATGTCTGTCTGTCTGTCTGTCTGTCTGTCTGTCTGTCTGTCTGTCTGTCTGTCTGTCTGTCTGTCTGTCTGTCTGTCTGTCTGTCTGTCTGTCTGTCTCCGTCTGTCTGTCTCCGTCTGTCTCTGTCTGTCTGTCTGTCTGTCTGTCTGTCTGTCTGTCTGTCTGTCTGTCTGTCTGTCTGTTGCCGTCTCTCTCTTCCCCGTCTCTCTCTCTCTATCCCCCCTCTCACTGTCATTCTACCATCCATGACTGGGTGACTGTAATGTTCTCTGAGCCAGTCCTGTAGGGAGAGGCCAGTAATGTTCTCTGAGCCAGTCCTGTAGGGAGAGGCCAGTAATGTTCTCTGAGCCAGTCCTGTAGGGAGAGGCCAGTAATGTTCTCTGAGACAGTCCTGTAGGGAGAGGCCAGTAATGTTCTCTGAACCAGTCCTGTAGGGAGAGGCCAGTAATGTTCTCTGAGCCAGTCCTGTAGGGAGAGGCCAGTAATGTTCTCTGAGCCAGTCCTGTAGGGAGAGGCCAGTAATGTTCTCTGAGCCAGCCCTGTAGGGAGAGGCCAGTAATGTTCTCTGAGACAGTCCTGTAGGGAGAGGCCAGTAATGTTCTCTGAACCAGTCCTGTAGGGAGAGGCCAGTAATGTTCTCTGAGCCAGTCCTGTAGGGAGAGGCCAGTAATGTTCTCTGAGCCAGTCCTGTAGGGAGAGGCCAGTAATGTTCTCTGAGCCAGCCCTGTAGGGAAAGGCCAGTAATGTTCTCTGAGCCAGTCCTGTAGGGAGAGGCCAGTAATGTTCTCTGAGCCAGTCCTGTAGGGAGAGGCCAGTAATGTTCTCTGAGCCAGTCCTGTAGGGAGAGGCCAGTAATGTTCTCTGAGCCAGCCCGGTAGTGGAGAGGCCAGGTGCAGACAAAGAAAAGTCCTCCTTACTCAGAGAAAGCGAGTAGATGGAATGGGAGAATAGGACATGTATGGAGTTAACAGCTTGCTGTGTGGGCCTACTAATGCTTTTAAAACCCTCTCATGAAACCTGTAATTAACAGGGCTGTGATAATCAGGAATGAAGCGGAGAAGGGCTAATTAGGGCCGACGTGCTCTGTCATTAGAGCAATAGTCACACATTGAGATTTTATGAATGAATGATTTAGCCAGGTTTTTACAGGGCTTCATTACATTCTAGGAGCTACCAGCAGTTTATTTGCATGCGTTTAAATAAAGGAGACAATATGTTTCTGGTCATTTTTATTGTCTAAACAGCAGATTTTCTCTCCAGGCCTCCTGACTAGCCCTGTGTTAATTGGGGATGTCCAAGGCGAGGGAGTCGAGGGAAAGGAGGGGGGTATCCAATTATTTCTCCAGTTTTTTGTTGTTGCCCCAAACCATTTTTGCCAATGTGCTGCCTAGCACTGCCTATCTTGTGAGGAACGTGGAGCTGCATCGCTTCAGTGAGAGTGAGAGAGCTTGGGTGTGCTCTAAATTTGACCATTTGGCTGTTAGAACCCGTTTGACCCATGATTGATGCAGGATCAGTCCTGAAGTCCACAGTGAGATCCACACGGCTAAATACACATATAAACAGAAATAGCCTGCTTCTTAACATTACGATTGCTCGCTTTGTAAAATATAATCTCTCTCTATCTCGTTCTCACTCTCTCGTTCCCTCTCTCTCTTGCTCTCGCTCAGTTATAACAGACTATGTGTGATGTTGCTTATGGTTGTTTACAGCAAACAATTGCCTTCAGAGAACTTTACGGTTTCCTCAATAAGTAATTTGGTGACTTGCGGTTAAGACTCAATTTCATTGTGAAGAGGGAGTCCATTGTTGAAACACTAATTCTGAAGGTGAAGCAGCCAGCTGAACATCATCAGTCGTGTATTAGTGGTGATGGTGAGCCTGCTCAGAGCCGTGTGGGGAGGAATGTGTGTGTCGCACCCTCTGCTCTCTGACTGCTGTATGGGGGAGCCACTGCTGAGAGGGGAAAGGCCCCTCCAATGATTTCGCTGTCTGGAAGTCCAGTAACTGTCGCTCCCTGCCCTCCTCCCCCTTCTCTTCTCTTCCTCTCCTCCCCTCCTCCTCTCTCATCACCTTGTTTTGTCATGGCACGCTGCATCGCGCCGCTGTCCTCCATGAACCCCCTTCAAAGAGCCGTCAGGTGGATGGAGTTCCGCCCGTGTCCTCCCTGCTCCTCTAGCCGGTGATGGAGCCAGATAGGAGCCTCAGCCGTAACCCTGTAATCGGAATCCCATTGGCTCATGTATCTCTGGAGGACAGGCTGTACGCCGGTGGGCAGGCTTATGCATTGTGGTTGTAAAAGTGGACACGCCAAAGGACTTCCACCGGGATGACTCAGTGTCCTCCAACAGGGGCTCGGCCAAGTAGGTCCGAGGACCTGATTGTGTGCGTGTGCATGTGCGCGCGCGTGTGTGTGTAATAGGCCCTTTATTACGACCGCCTTATGGTGTATATCTGGTGCTATGCTCTAAACAGTGTAGGTGTTTCCATCAGAATTCGAACACGATTTTCTAATAGAGCCATTGACCATAAAGCAGGAATGGTGTCTGACAGTAAAGAGTTGTACAGTGCAGTATGTTTCCTGTGGCCCTGGGGAAAGTCACCACCTCCCTCTGGAGCTTTTATGTGTTGTCACTCTGTCAGTAACATCTTCAAAGTCTGCCTAATGGTCTGGTCTCCACTTCCCTGCTACCTCTCTACTCCCCCCCTCCCCTCTAGAGCCTCCACTACTCCCCCCTACCCCTTTACACCCTGGCCTTCCACCCTCCAACAAAACTACAGGATCCCCTTCTCTCTCCTCTCTGCAGAGCACCACACCATTCAACACCACACACGGTAATGGACAGAGCATCTTCATTCTTACCTCTCGGGTGTATTCTTGTAATTGCGGAGCTTGTTTTTCTGTATAGGCTGCGGCTCTCAGTGGTCAACGTCTTCCATCAGTCGTCTCTTATCAGACCCAATTATGACTTTCATCTTGGCTCCGTCATTTAGCGGAGTGGCCACTGCTATTTCCACTTCCCTTGTGTTTCAGCTGTACACAGGTCTTCACTCCCCACCCGTCCTCCCTGTGACATCTCTCTCCTCTGAGTGTTGTGTCTCCTGCGGTATTCAGGGGGACTTTGCAGGTTTGCGCCTCTCTCTGTTGGTTTTAGCTGCGTATCTGTGCCAGCTAAAGTAGCCTCTTAATGATCAGATCAAAGCCAGTGGAAAGGTGCTAAGTGTCTGCGAGCTGCAGCAGCCAGGCCCAACCTTTGATCCAGCAGTCCCGCAGCTACCTGACTGACTGCCCTGCTCTAAATTAAATATGGACTATAGGGGGGGAGATCTCTCTTTGAATTATTTTTTTTGTTTGGTAAAATGTTGTATTTCTCCTTCCATTGTATTGTTTGGTTTCAGACAGATAGGCCAGGCTTTTTGTTTTGATGAGAGCTCTGACAATGGGAAGCTTAGAGGAAGCGGTGGTGCGTCGCTCATAGGATCCCAGTGACTCCTGCTGCAGTACCTGTAAAGGTCTCTTCTCTCATTGGACAACAGATATAGGCTCATTATGTGTTACCCGTAATAAGGCCTTCGCTGTGTCCTTTACACTGTTTGATGTACTATTTGTTTGATGATTTATCTGATCTTGGCGTAAACAAACGCCAACCCTCCTCCTGTATTCCAGTCCTCAGTCATTACTTCCATCCGGCCATATAGAGACTCAGTCAACACTGTCCCCATGTACTCAGACACGATCCAGCACTGGCCTGGCACCTCTGTCTTGCATTAGACCAGAGCTTATTTATTAGTGAGGCGGGCAGGCTGGGCTGAAACAGTTGAGGTCTTGTGTCACCAGATGTTTTATGGGGCAGCAATACTGTGGAGGCAGTAAGAGGGACTGAGAGGCCTGGCTGGCGGAGGCTTGGGCTGGGGCTGGAGATGAGGCTGAAGCAGAGGCTGGGTCTGCAGTGAAGGTCAGAAGGATGGCTGGAGAGGAGACTGGGGCTGTTGTAAGGCTGGTGCTGGGGATGGAGAGGAGACTGGGGCTGGAGAGGAGACTGGGGCTGTTGTAAGGCTGGTGCTGGGGATGGAGAGGAGACTGGGGCTAGAGATGAGACTGGGGCTGTTGTAAGGCTGGTGCTGGGGATGGAGGGGAGACTGGGGCTAGAGAGGAGACTGGGGCTGTTGTAAGGCTGGTGCTGGGGATGGAGAGGAGACTGGGGCTAGAGAGGAGACTGGGGCTGTTGTAAGGCTGGTGCTGGGGATGGAGAGGAGACTGGGGCTAGAGAGGAGACGGGGGCTGTTGAAAAGCTGGTGCTGGAGCAGGAGACTGGTGCTGTTGAAAGGCTGGTGCTGGGAATGGAGAGGAGACTGGGGCTAGAGAAGAGACTGGGGCTAGAGAGGAGACTGGGGCTAGAGAAGAGACTGGGGCTAGAGAGGAGACTGGGGCTGTTGAAAGGCTGGTGCTGGGACTGGAGAGGAGACTGGGGCTGTTGAAAGGCTGGTGCTGGGACTGGAGAGGAGACTGGGGCTGTTGAAAGTCTGGTGCTGGGAATGGAGAGGAGACTGGGGCTGTTGAAAGGCTGGTGCTGGGAATGGAGAGGAGACTGGGGCTAGAGAGGAGACTGGGGCTATTGAAAGGCTGGTGCTGAGAATGGAGAGGAGACTGGGCTAGAGAGGAGATTGGGGCTGTTGAAAGGCTGGTGCTGGGGCTAGAGAGGAGACTGGGGCTGTTGAAAGGCTGGTGATGAGAATGGAGAGGAGACTGGGCTAGAGAGGAGACTGGGGCTGTTGAAAGGCTGGTGCTGGGACTGGAGAGGAGACTGGGGCTGTTGAAAGGCTGGTGCTGAGAATGGAGAGGAGACTGGGATAGAGAGGAGACTGGGGCTGTTGAAAGGCTGGTGCTGGGGATGGATAGGAGACTGGGGCTGTTGAAAGGCTGGTGCTGTAGAGGAGACTGGGGCTGTTGTAAGGCTGGTGCTGGGACTGGAGAGGAGACTGGGGCTATTGAAAGGCTGGTGCTGAGAATGGAGAGGAGACTGGGCTAGAGAGGAGACTGGGGCTGTTGAAAGTCTGGTGCTGAGAATGGAGAGGAGACTGGGCTAGAGAGGAGACTGGGGCTGTTGTAAGGCTGGTGCTGGGGCTGGAGAGGAGACTGGGGCTAGAGAGGAGACCGAGGCTGTTGAAAGGCTGGTGCTGGAGAGTAGACTGGGGCTGTTGAAAGGCTGGTGCTGTAGAGGAGATTGGGGCTGTTGTAAGGCTGGTGCTGGGGATGGAGAGGAGACTGGGGCTGTTGAAAGGCTGGTGCTGAGAATGGAGAGGAGACTGGGCTAGAGAGGAGACTGGGGCTGTTGAAAGGCTGGTGCTGAGAATGGAGAGGAGACTGGGCTGGAGAGGAGACTGGGCTGTTGAAAGGCTGGTGCTGGGACTGGAGAGGAGACTGGGGCTGTTGAAAGGCTGGTGCTGAGAATGGAGAGGAGACTGGGCTAGAGAGGAGACTGGGGCTGTTGAAAGGCTGGTGCTGGGACTGGAGAGGAGACTGGGGCTGTTGAAAGGCTGGTGCTGAGAATGGAGAGGAGACTGGGCTAGAGAGGAGACTGAGGCTGTTGAAAGGCTGGTGCTGGGGCTAGAGAGGAGACTGGGGCTAGAGAGGAGACTGGGGCTGTTGAAAGGCTGGTGCTGGGACTAGAGAGGAGACTGGGGCTAGAGAGGAGACCGGGGCTGTTGAAAGGCTGGTGCTGGAGAGTAGACTGGGGCTGTTGAAAGGCTGGTGCTGTAGAGGAGACTGGGGCTTTTGTAAGGCTGGTGCTGGGGATGGAGAGGAGACTGGGGCTTTTGAAAGGCTGGTGCTGGGGATGGAGAGGAGACTGGGGCTGTTGAAAGGCTGGTGCTGTAGAGGAGACTGGGGCTTTTGTAAGGCTGGTGCTGGGGATGGAGAGGAGACTGGGGCTGTTGAAAGGCTGGTGCTGTAGAGGAGACTGGGGCTTTTGTAAGGCTGGTGCTGGGGATGGAGAGGAGACTGGGGCTGTTGAAAGGCTGGTGTTGGGTCTGTAGCAGGAAACGCTGGAGCAGAGACTAGGGATGGGTGATCTGCCTGTCAGGTGCTTTGGTCTGGGTGCCCTTTTATGGGTCTGGCCACTAATGATAGCGGGGTTGTGGGATCACTGTGGAACATCAGAGGCCACTCCACCCTGGGGTACCCCCACCCCGATGTCCGCCCCACGTCCACCCACGCATACGCAGGAATGTCATAAAGCTTTAAAAGACTTCCCCTCCTTCATTATTCACTTCCGCCTCCGCTCTGCTCGCCTCCTCGCCTCCCGTTTTTATCACGTGATCCTGGATTGATTTGCTTTAATTTGTTGTCATGTTTAGTGGCAGTTGGCCACTCGGTCTCTCTCTCTCTCTTTCTCTCTGATGAAGAAGGTAAGAGAGAGTTATTGTTGTGAGGCAGTGTTGGTCAGATGAAGTATTGGATGTGTGTCCTGATGACCCCCTTGAGAGGGGGTTCTGTCCATTAGGAGTGAGTGTGAGAGCCGGGTGGTTGAGGCAGGAATGAAAGGACAGGCAGTCAGTCCTCAGCTCTCTTCCACAGTCACATATGGGATAGATAAAGGGGGTGTTTCTATGGTGAGCTGTGATGTTGACACTTCAGAGGCCTGCTCGTGTAAAGTTGCTACAGAGAGGATCCTGACCCTCTCCGATCCCTAAAGAAGCCCCAGTCTCTTTCCACCCCTACACCCTTCTGCCCTTCCGCCCTTTCACCCTCCTCCTAGTCTGTTCTGACTTCCTGCAGCCCTAGAGGGATGACCCTCCTCTCATGGCTTCCTGTATCCCTCTGTCCTGCCCATACCATTCTCTCTCTCTCTCTCTCTCTCTCTCTCTCTCTCTCTCTCTCTCTCTCTCTCTCTCTCTCTCTCCCCCACAGAGTCTTTGAACTCCTGCATGTCTCACATGCCTCCCAGCTCCCTAACTTTTCAGCACCACGTACCACAGGAGCTTAGCTTCAATGTAAATCAGCTGGCCAAGATATGCCTCCAGAACCAGGTGCATACACTTAGCTGGATCACTCACTGGTGTTAAAGGAAAGGAGGCACGTGGGGTTTAACGGTGTGTGTGTGTTTGCTGTCTGTTTTTTTGTTGGAGCACAGTAACAAAGTCAGAGACCCCCACCAGGCATTCAGACAATCTGATTGGATTACGGCCTTTAGCCTTCTTGCAGCATGTTTTAGTCACAGTAAAACATGCATGACTGATAAGAGACGGAGGAAAACAACAAAGGGAGAAAAAATATAGGGGAAAACAGGCGTCCCCCCCCATCTCTTTTAACATGCCCTGAATTACACTTGGCTAAAAAGAGACTGTGCAGAGTGTAACAGTGTAGAATAATACCCTTGTTTACTTTCTGGGCTGTTGTGGTGTTAAACAGCAGGCTGTAAGTGGGGATGTGACTTAATGTCAGGCTAGCGGGGAGCAGTGGAGTGCAGCTGATCTGGAGGAAGCCAGTCCCAAGTCTGTCAGGGAGAGGAGAGGTGGGGAGGATGGAGGGGGTTCTGTCTTGATGGATACAGGCAGGGCAGAGAGAGAAGAAGAAAGTGAAGGGAGCGTAGGCTAACAGGAAGCAAATATATGGGGGAGAACAAGAGACAGTATGATTATACAACTCTATGGATGGCAGATATTTTCTCTATAGCATTGTCATGTGTCCATAAACAGATGATGATGACAGGATTCCTGTGATGAAAGGAGCTATTTCATAATGTGGTTAAACTGTCTAGTGTATCACTGAAAGCCTCCCATTTTCTACGGGATTGATTTCATTTCAGTTCTCTGCATCCACTTTTCTCTTCTCTTTTCTCTTACTGCTCATGCCTGTCTAACCTACTTCTGTCCACTTATCCCCCCCAATCCTCTGCCCCGTCATTGGCCTGTGTAAGTGTGCTAAGGGGGCGCAGTGGTCGCTCTGTAGAGGGGGCATCTCGGCAGTCAGTCGTCAGTTCAGGAGCGGTCATGCGCGAACAGGATGAGCGCTTGTGGTCATTATCAGAGCAAAGTCTCAATGCTGCCGCACCAATTAGTTTTGACCCAGAAGGATTATCTGGAGACGCCACTCCATCCAGGGTTAGGGATAGGCACCACTCCATCCAGGGTTAGGGATAGGCACCACTCCATCCAGGGTTAGGGATAGGCACCACTCCATCCAGGGTTAGGGATAGGCACCACTCCATCCAGGGTTAGGGATAGGCACCACTCCATCCAGGGTTAGGGATAGGCACCACTCCATCCAGGGTTAGGGATAGGCACCACTCCATCCAGGGTTAGGGATAGGCACCACTCCATCCAGGGTTAGGGATAGGCACCACTCCATCCAGGGTTAGGGATAGGCACCACTCCATCCAGGGTTAGGGATAGGCACCACTCCATCCAGGGTTAGGGATAGGCACCACTCCATCCAGGGTTAGGGATAGGCACCACTCCATCCAGGGTTAGGGATAGGAAAACAACTCCATCCAGGGTTAGGGATAGGCACAACTCCATCCAGGGTTAGGGATAGGAAAACAACTCCATCCAGGGTTAGGGATAGGCACCACTCCATCCAGGGTTAGGGATAGGCACCACTCCATCCAGGGTTAGGGATAGGCACCACTCCATCCAGGGTTAGGGATAGGAAAACAACTCCATCCAGGGTTAGGGATAGGCACAACTTCATCCAGGGCCACAGATAGGCACCACTCCATCCAGGGTTAGGGATAGGCACCACTCCATCCAGGGTTAGGGATAGGAAAACAACTCCATCCAGGGTTAGGCATAGGCACGACTCCATCCAGGGTTAGGGATAGGCACCACTCCATCCAGGGCTACAGATAGGCACAACTCCCTCCAGGGTTAGGGATAGGCACCACTCCATCCAGGGCTGGGGATAGGCACAACTCCATCCAGGGCTGGGGATAGGCACCACTCCATCCAGGGATAGCGATAGGCACAACTCCATACAGGGCTACAGATAGGCACAACTCCATCCAGGGATAGGGATAGGCACAACTCCATCCAGGGCTAGGGATAGGCACAACTCCATCCAGGGATAGGGATAGGCACAACTCCATCCAGGGTTAGGGATAGACACAACTCAATCCAGGGCTGGGGATAGGCACAACTCCATCCAGGGCTAGGGATAGGCACAACTCCATCCAGGGTTAGGGATAGACACAACTCCATCCAGGGTTAGGGATAGGCACAACTCCATCCAGGGCTAGGGATAGGCACAACTCCATCCAGGGCTGGGGATAGGCACCACTCTATCCAGGGCTAGGGATAGGCACCACTCCATCCAGGGCTACAGATAGGCACCACTACATCCAGGGTTAGGGATAGGCACCACTCCATCCAGGGCTTGGGATAGGCTCAACTCCATCCAAGGTTAGGGATAGGCACCACTCCATCCAGGGTTAGGGATAGGCACCACTCCATCCAGGGTTACGACCCTGCCTCACAGGCGGCGCAGGTCCTAATCCAGGCACTTGTCATCTCCCGTCTTGATTACTGCAACTCGCTGTTGGCTGGGCTCCCTGCCTGTGCCATTAAACCCTACAACTCATCCAGAACGCCGCAGCCCGTCTGGTGTTCAACCTTCCAAGTTCTCTCACGTCACCCCGCTCCTCCGCTCTCTCCACTGGCTTCCAGTTGAAGCTCGCATCCGCTACAAGACCATGGTGCTCGCCTACGGAGCTGTGAGGGGAACGGCACCTCAGTACCTCCAGGCTCTGATTACACCCAAACAAGGGCACTATCCACCTCTGGCCTGCTCGCCTCCCTACCACTGAGGAAGTACAGTTCCAGCCCAGTCAAAACTGTTCGCTGGGCCCCCAATGGTGGAACAAACTCCCTCACGACGCCAGGACAGCGGAGTCAATCACACCTTCCGGAGACACCTGAAACCCCACCTCTTCAAGGAATACCTAGGATAGGGTAAGTAAGGGTAAGTAATCCTTCTCACCCCCTTCTCACCCCCCCATTTAGATGCCTGTTCCACTGGGTCATTGTATGCACCAATTTGTAAGTCGCTCTGGATAAGAGCGTCTGCTAAATGACTTAAATGTAAATGTAAATGTAAATGGATAGGCACCACTCCATCCAGGGTTAGGGATAGGCACCACTCCATCCAGGGTTAGGGATAGGAAAACAACTCCATCCAGGGTTAGGGATAGGCACCACTCCATCCAGGGTTAGGGATAGGCACCACTCCATCCAGGGTTAGGGATAGGCACAACTCCATCCAGGGTTAGGGATAGGCACAACTCCATCCAGGGTTAGGGATAGGCACAACTCCATCCAGGGTTAGGGATAGGCACAACTCCATCCAGGGTTAGGGATAGGCACAACTCCATCCAGGGTTAGGGATAGGCACCACTTCATCCAGGGTTAGGGATAGGCACAACTCCATCCAGGGTTAGGGATAGGCACCACTCCATCCAGGGTTAGGGATAGGCACAACTCCATCCAGGGTTAGGGATAGGCACAACTCCATCCAGGGTTAGGGATAGGCACCACTCCATCCAGGGTTAGGGATAGGCACAACTCCATCCAGGGTTAGGGATAGGCACCACTCCATCCAGGGTTAGGGATAGGGGTTAGGGATAGGCACAACTCCATCAGGGTTAGGGATAGGCACAACTCCATCCAGGGTTAGGGATAGGCACCATTCCATCCAGGGTTAGGGATAGGCACAACTCCATCCAGGGTTAGGGATAGGCACCACTCCATCCAGGGTTAGGGATAGGCACCACTCCATCCAGGGTTAGGGATAGGCACCACTCCATCCAGGGTTAGGGATAGGCACCATTCCATCCAGGGTTAGGGATAGGCACAACTCCATCCAGGGTTAGGGATAGACACCACTCCATCCAGGGTTAGGGATAGGCACAACTCCATCCAGGGCTACAGATAGGCACCACTCCATCCAGGGCTAGGGATAGTCACCACTCCATCCAGGGCTACAGATAGACACAACTCCATCCAGGGTTAGGGATAGGCACTACTCCACCCAGGGCTGGGGATAGACACAACTCCATCTAGGGCTAGGGATAGGCACAACTCCACCCAGTGCTGGGGATAGGCACCACTCCATCCAGGGCTACAGATAGGCACCACTCCATCCAGGGCTGGGGATAGGCACCACTCCATCAAGGCCTAGGGATAGGCATAACTCCACCCAGGGCTGGGGATAGGCACCACTCAGCCCAGAACTACATGGCAGGACCTGGTCAATGACCTGAAGAGAGCTGGGACCACAGTCTCAAAGAAAACCATTAGTAACACACTAAGCCGTCATGGATTAAAATCCTGCAGCGCATGCAAGGTCCCCCTGCTCAAGCCAGCGCATGTCCAGACCCGTCTGAAGTTTGCCAATGACCATCTGGATGATCCAGAGGAGGAATGGGAGAAGGTCATGTGGTCTGATGAGACAAAAATAGAGCTTTTTGGTCTAAACTCCACTCGCCGTGTTTGGAGGAAGAAGAAGGATGAGTACAACCCCAAGAACACCATCCTAACCATGGAGGTGGTGTGACGACTCTCCCACTATTTATCCTGTCTGCCGTATTCTCTCTTTGTTCTTGTTTCCTTATTAGGATGCCGGTGGGCGGAGTTGGGAGGGTCGTCAGCTACATGGGAAACACCTGGGCCCGGTGTCTCCCAGGATAAATAGACCTCTTCCACATTCATGGAGGAGACTCTCTCCATGCAGACACTTTGATAGTTTTTGTTGTGTTTGTTGGTGGTTTTTAGTTGTTTGCTTTAGCACCTTTCAACACCCTGCATTATCACATTCATGCATGCAAAACACTCCCTTACACTACTGATTACTGATTACACACACCACTATATATTTTCCTACGTTGCTTTATTTAATAAATATATATTTTGTTACTCCTATCTCCACGTTGTCTCCCTTTTGTTACGGGCTTTGAGCCCGTTCGTGAAGCATGGAGGTGGAAACATCCTTCTTTGGGGATGCTTTTCTGCAAAGGGGACAGGACGACTGCACCGTATTGAGGGGAGGATGGATGGGGCCATGTATTACAAGATCTTTGCCAACAACCTCCTTCCCTCAGTAAGAGCATTGAAGATGGGTCATGGCTGGGTCTTCCAGCATGACAACGACCCGAAACACACAGCCAGGGCAACTAAGGAGTGGCTCCGTAAGAAGCATCTCAAGGTCCTGGCATGGCCTAGCCAGTCTCCAGACCTGAACCCAATAGAAAATCTTTGCAGGGAGCTGAAAGTCCGTATTTCCCAGCGATAGCCCCTTAAATGTGAAGGATCTGGAGAAGGTCTGTATGGAGGAGTAGGCCAAAATCCCTGCTGCAGTGTGTGCAAACCTGGTCAAGAACTACAGGAAACGTATGATCTCTGTAATTGCACACAAAGGTTTCTGTACCAAATATTAAGTTCTGCTTTTCTGATGTATCAAATACTTGTCATGCAATAAAATGCAAATTAATTACTTAAAAATCATACAATGTGATTTTCTGGATTTTTGTTTTAGAATCCGTCTCTCACAGTTGAAGTGTACCTATGATAAAATGTACAGCCCTCTACATGCTTTGTAAGTAGGGAAACCTGCAAAATCGGCAGTGTATCAAATACTTGTTCTCCCCACTGTATGCGTGTGTGTGTGTGTGTATATATATATATTCCGAATGTATATGTATTCAGAAAACCAGTACTTACAGTTGACCGGGGCAAATCAAGCAGGGCAGAAATTTGGCGAGCTGACTTGTTGGAAAGGTGGCATACTATCACGGTTACATATTGAAAGTCACTGAGCCCTTCAGGAAGGCCAGTCTGCTGCCAATGTTTTCTATGGAGATTGCATGGCTGTGTGCTCAATTTTATACACTTGTCAGCAACGGGTGTGGCTGAAATATACAAATCCACTCATTTGAAGTGGTGTCCCCATACTTTTGTATATATAGTTTATATACAGTATATATATATGTGTGTGTATATGTTCACAACAGTCAGACACATGGTTTCACATGGTACATTTTACATAAGTATTTAAAGCAGCATTCCATAATTGAAACATTATCATAGTGTGTCACTGCCAAAGTTTCAGTAAAAAGCTCAGGGATGGGACTGGAGAAATGCAACCACTCTCAAATCCATAGACTACGCTATCGATGCAAGGACTGAACATCCATGATGTCAAAATGATCGTTTTAAACATGTTTTTAGGTTATAAAGTGGTTGTTTACATTTACTCTGTGTACAAACGTTGGAGTTAAATAAGCTTATATTTTGGGTTCTGATGGGGTACGACGGCTGAACTAAACTCACGAGGCATTTATAAGTTATATTCTTCAAGAATCAATGGGTACATATCATTCCTTTAAAAGTCCAAAAGTGGATCTTGCAATATAAGATTGCCCCTTTAACAGGCAGTGAGCTTCATACAGCAGAACTATGTCACCATTTGAAATGTTATCCATTAACTTGCCCCCCAAAAAAAAAAAAAAAATCCGTCCACTGTTCCGCAAATGTCCCACAAAATCGTTCCCTTATCCCGCATTTGGGCTTTTTAGATGTGGTCACCCTAATTCCACCGGTAGAAACATTGCTTCTGCAATCACGTTAAAAATGTTCACTTATGAAACTCCAAATGTGATGAATGTTTTCTACATGTGAAAATGTGGAGTATTGAACCTGCAAATTAGATTTTCATATGTGATTGATTTTCATGCGATTGTTGTCAAATACTAACTTGCAGTCCCACATGTGAATGGGAGATTTTCAAATGAATGTTTTTGACATGTGAAACTGCATAACTGTTTTTCACGTGAAACATTTTTAGATGTGAAACTGCACATGTGAGGTGAAAACATTTTATTTACCTCACGTGAAAAGGTGATGTGAACTATAAATTTAAACTCAACATGTTAAACTGCACATTTGACATTTTTTTGTAAGGGCAGACTCTCTTTTCAGCCGCTTGTGACTCTATCTACCCTATCTATCCAGTCACTGTGACTCTCATTCTCTCCCCTCTCTGACTCTATCCAGCCTCTGTTACTCTCTTTCTCTCTACCCTCTCTGACTCGCTCTACCCTCTCTGACCGTATCTAGCCTCTGTGACTCTCTTTCTCTCTACCCTCTCTGACTCGCTCTACCCTCTCTGACTCTCTCTACCCTCTCTGACTCTATCCAGCCACTGTGACTTTCTCTCTAGCCTCTCTGACTCTCTCTACCCTCTCTGACTCTATCCAGCCACTGTGACTTTCTCTCTAGCCTCTCTGACTCTCTCTACCCTCTCTGACTCTATCCAGCCACTGTGACTTTCTCTCTAGCCTCCCTGACTCTCTCTAGCCTCTCTGACTCTATCCAGCCACTGTGACTCTCCATCTAGCCTGCCAGGCCCAGGCTCCTCTCCTCTCAGATTTGTTAAGGTAATGATGTAATCTGCAGCCATTAGGGACAGTAGGCTTTAGTGTTTAATGTGTGGCCAGCTGGTCCAGCTGCCAGCTTACACATTAAACGGCACCTCTTCCACTTCCCCTGCCTTTGAGTAATGAGGTGCATTTAAACCATGCTTTACCTGAGCTGCATGACTGATACCTCAACATGGCCAGGTTCAAATGAACAACTTTTATTCTCCTCTGTTTCCATAGATGCTATTGGTCTTGACTGCTACACACACACACACACACACACACACACACACACACACACACACACACACACACACACACACACACACACACACACACACACACACACACACACACACACACACACACACACACACACACACACACACACACACACACACACACACACACACACACACACACACACGGTGTGGTGGGCTGGGACAGTTATTCAGGGCAGGCGTGCCCCTGACAGTGTAGTGTGTCTTTGTGTAATGAAGACATGATGCGTGCCATGTCACATCACACTCAGACACCACAGCAGACAGGCCCTAGTGACCCCTCAGCCTACTCTCAAATCCACCTCAGTAAAGAAGCACCAAACAAACCAGGTTGTAGAGGCATCCTCAGGCTAAATGTCCATTCAGACAACATTCAGTTTGGCCAGAACCAGGCAGGCCCAGGTGTTTGCAAGTTTGCAGGTTTCTTTATAATTGTTTTGTCACTTTCTGAAGGTCTGCATGTTCCACTTTAAACATAACACATTCAATATGCTGTATATCCACTTGCACTATTTTCTATAGATAATCATCACAGCGAAAATAAAGGTAAACCTGTTAAATCTTATACGACATAATTGTTTACTTTTTAAAACTTAACTGACTTGACAAGTTAAATGAAGATTAAGAACACATTTTTATTCACAATGATGGCCTGCCCCGGTGAAACCCTCCCCTAATGACGCTGAGCCAATTGTGCGCCGCCCTATGGAACACCTGATCACGGCGGTTGTGATACAGCCCTGGATCGAACCAGGGTCTGTAGTGACGCCTCTAGCACTGAGGTGCAGTGCCATAGGCCTGCTGTGCCACATATCTAAACCCTCATAAATGAACAGTGCAGATCAGAGGATCTACAATGTCCTGTCATCAACGTTCACTGGCATTGACGACGATCATCAATCATCTGCCTAGTGTCCTGCAAACGCCTTAAAACGTTGACTTCCATATTTTGATGTCCAAAGCTAGTCTAAAGCTAGTCTAAAGCTAGTCTAAAGCTAGTCTAAAGCTAGTCTAAAGCTAGTCTTAAACTAATCTCAAAGATGAACCCTTTGAGGTGGGAGAGACATTCCATATATTGACTTATTACTATAGGTTTATAAAGAAAGATTTTGAAGGCAGTTGCATAATACATGACTTATTGATATATGTATTTATTCATTCATTCATTCATTCATTTTGTTGTCAGGAAACCATAGATCTGCATACATATTTAAGCACTCATTTTGTAACCACAAATATTTTTTTTAATGAAATATGCATTAACTCATTATTAGGTCATGAGCTAATGTATCTTTTACACTCCTCTCCCTCTCACTCATCTCCTTGCTTGTAGCTGGGGAGATGACCACTAGTTTGATTTCATGCATGTGTGGCATAGAGATGTCATTAAAAGATCTGATTTGAATATTCAGTTGGCTGTTTTAATTGAAGAAAACAAGTGTTCACACATGGCGGGGCTGGCGGTGTTGTGGACTGCCTGGGGCCCTGTCCCGGAGTGCAGCGGCCCATCTGAGCACGGCCCAGCGGAGCCCGCCCTGCACGCTGCCAACAACTACACTACACTACACCCTGCCTGGTTTTAATGCCCTCAGGGCTCCACGCACACAGAAGAGAGGAGATCACACTACACCAGATGAGATGAGATGAGATGAGAGGAGAGGAGAGGAGAGGAGAGGAGAGGAGAGGAGAGGAGAGGAGAGGAGAGGAGAGGAGAGGAGAGGAGAGGAGAGGAGAGGAGAGGAGAGGAGAGGGAGAGGAGAGGAGAGGAGAGGAGAGGAGAGGAGAGGAGAGGAGAGGAGAGGATTTGTCAACACTTGAGTATACTCATCTCTGGAGCAGGCAGAAAACATGTGATGTTGTGGGAAGGAGATGGAGGCAGAGACAAGCAGCTACTAACCATCTCTCCACCAGTTTCCTCGGCTGATCTCTAAGGATGTATCATATAGCCCTTTGCTTGGAAGACTAAATTACTAAATTACACCTGTTTCTTTGTCATTTAATTTGATGACTGAAGTGGCTATGCTGAGAGGGTTTGCCTCTAGTCAGGGAAGGTTGTAGTGGAATCTAGTGGGGAATGAGATGCTGCTGGCGTATTCTTACCCCTTACCCCTCAACCCTCAACCGTCACCCCTCATACTCTGACCCTATCACCCAGAGTAGGCAGGCACCTCCTGTCCTGCCCATATGACCCACTGCTCATCCACATTAATTGGATATCAAAAACTTGCTAAATTAACAGATCAATGAGCATGGAATTGAATACTTTGGCAAGGAGGAAGCTTCCTCCTGCCGTTGCTGTGGCAGCGGCTCCACCTGCCTCCCCCTACCTCCCCCAGTTTCCTCCTACCTCCTCCTACTTCCGCCTGTCTCCCCCTGCCTCCCTCTACCTCCCCTGTCTCCCCATGCCTCCCTCTACCTCCCCTGCCTCCCTCTACCCCCCTGTCTCCTCCTATCTCATCGCCCTACCTCCCCCAGTTTCCTCCTACCTCCTCCTACTTCCGCCTGTCTCCCCCTGCCTTCCTCTACCTCCCCTGTCTCCCCCTGCCTCCCTCTACCTCCCCCTGCCTCCCCCTGCCTCCCTCTACCTCCTCCTACCTCCGTCTGTCTCCCCCTGCCTTCCTCTACCTCCCCTGTCTCCCCCTGCCTCCCTCTACCTCCCCCTGCCTCCCTCTACCCCCATCTCCTCCTGTCTTCCCTTACCTCCCCCTGCCTCCCTCTGCCTCCCCTGCCTCCCTCTACCTCCCCTCCCTCCCTCTACCTCCCCTTGCCCATCCCTACCTCCCCCTGCCTCCCTCTACCCCCCCATTGTCCCCCCCTGCCTCCCTCTACCTCCCCTGCCTCCCTCTACCTCCACCTATCTCCCCCTGCCTCCCTCTACCTCCACCTATCTCCCCCTGCCTCCCTCTACCTCCACCTATCTCCCACTGCCTCCCCCTGTCTCCCCATGCCTCCCACTACTTCGCCCCTGCCTCTGTGCGGAGGGCTGTTACAGATATGCATCCAGGATATTTGAGTAGATTGCATTTCATTAGTTTGATTTGAGCGGACAGCACTAAGCTGCTGAGGGCTCTGTGCTGACAGCTAATTACACAAATCAGCCTTGTCCACTGATATAGAACAATGGGCTGGGATGAGCCCCTCTGCCTCGCCTCCCCTCGCCAGAGGGACTCAGTCACTGGCTGCCTCCCTGCAATACCATGTTCGCAGTTGTGTTTCTAAATATTACCACACTATATAAACCTTTGCTTGTGTTAAAGTCTTTATAATGCCTAATTGCATGCCAGTGACATCCTCCAATGAAAAATGTATTTACTTGGAAAGATGGAAAGGGAGCAAGAGAGATAGTGGGGGTAACATGCAGATATCGTCCTTCCCTACAGCAGCTTCCGCCAGACTGTGTGTGTGTGTGTGTGTGTGTGTGTGTGTGTGTGTGTGTGTGTGTGTGTGTGTGTGTGTGTGTGTGTGTGTGTGTGTGTGTGTGTGTGTGTGTGTGTGTGTGTGTGTGTGTGTGTGTGTGTGTGTGTGTGTGTGTGTGTGTGTGTGCGAGCACAGATCTGTCCGCCTCTGTATATCCTTCCATCTTCAAATCATCAACATTAAAACATCCCGCTTACTCACGTGAACAGTTTCCCCCTTAAAAGAGAATTAAATGGATTAGCGCAAACGTCAGTAAATTTAGCAGCGCATTACCCCTGCTTCGTTCAAAACAGCACATCACAGTGGGACCATTGGATTTAGCCCAGTCCCTGGTTCCTCTCTGCCCAGCAGACTCTTTTGAAAGAGTTGGATCATTACAGAGTTGACGTTTTTTCCTTCTAACTTGTTTCTACTTGAGAGTAAAAGGAAAACATGGACTCTTGGTGGAATCCTCTGTGCTTGATTTATCACTGCCACTAGCATAGCGCCCATATTTTCAGCCTTTTCCACAGCGTCTAAGAGGTATATTACCTTCAACAGTGTTATCTTGTGATCAAGCCATCAACGTTTTGTGATTATTGTTGCCGTAAAAAATGTTAGCTAACGGGTTAGCAATTAGCATGTTTGACATTTCAGTGTTAATACTACTACCATCAGCGTTTCGAAGTGTTTACTAGCTAGCCTTCCGTTTAAAAGAAAAAATGACTTAAAAGTAAAAAGTTGGACGTTAAATAATGTGTGGTCTGTCGCGCATTTTACAATATACAGCGTGTCCCACAAAATGTGTACATGTCGTTTTTTTTTTAAACTTTCAAAACCTAACTTAACTTACATAAATTACAATGCAAATCGGTGGTCAGCTAGCTAGAAGGGAGTCTTTAGTTGCAAAACGTACCGTTATTTTCCAGTCCATTTAAATGTTGAGCTCGAGGTGATTTAATCCTCTAACTAGAGACTGTCCGAAGTTAGAGGGTGTCCGATGTTGGGGGGATAATCTAAATGAGCTATAAACTAACAGTGCTCTATTCCTCTGGTGAAAGCTGTGTACAGTAAACACAACACAACTCCAAAACCTCTCGCAATTACTTCTGTCTTGTTTGCTAGCATCCCTGTGGCCTTTGGCCTAATGCGCTGACACACATTCTTTTCCGAGCGAGTCTCCACATCTCTGCTTTTTGTACCATTTTCAGGTCAGGCCTTTAGGTCATTTCCCCCTGCAGATTCTACCAGCCTGTTTCCTGGTTCCATGATGGAAAGTAATGATTGAGAGGACTGTCCTGCAGCATGGGGGTGTGTCTATGTGTCTGCATGTGACCGTGTCAGGTCTGCTCAGTGACAGGGCCTGCGGTGGGACTGTGTCTGCCCTGCCAGTGGAGAGTGTGGAGCCCGAGACAGCGCTGTGGTCCGGGGGGTCACTGAGGTGGCCCCGTGTTGAGTGACGGCACTTGTTTGTTAGTGAGATTTGTCCTGCTCTGGATCTCCTGTCGAGGTTGCTATGGCCAATGCGTCAGTTTGCAACCCGTTCACGTTCGACCATAGCTGACAGGTGAGCTGCAGAGTGGCGGCCAGACCTCCTAATTGTACCCCCAGTCCTTTTATTTGGGGGTGCATAGAAGATGGCTAGATGGCCGGGCCCTGGTGCTGTTACAGGCCCGGTGTGGCCTGGCGGCCAGGCCCAGAGCGGGGCTCCTCAGCTGGGGAGGTAAACCAACGTGAGGGCCTGTCTCTCTCACGGCTGGTTCTCTGGTTCTCTGTTCTGCGTGGTGGTGATGGAACAGACAGTCTGCCCCATGGAACATGTTGACATGCTGTAATCAGATCAGTGTTTACACTTATTTCTGCTCTATGAAACACAAAGTCATTCTTACGTACTGCACGTACAGAGAGACACACACGGCAACACATGTTCACATGTGACATGCACATGCACGCTAACACACTTGCACGCACATATACACAGACACACTCACTCACACCACACTCACAAACTAAATCAGGTTACTTTGAAAAAGTTCCAGGGAAGTGTTAAACTGCAGTGCAGTAAAAAATCTAAAATAAATACATAATAAATAAATACATAATAAATAAAAACATAGTCTTGAAATGTTGGAACAAATCCAAATTACAACCCAAATAGTACCCTAAAAGTAATCCAAATAACAACCCAAATAGCACTGTAAAAGTAATCCAAATAACAACCCAAATAGCACTGTAAAAGTAATCCAAATAACAACCCAAATAGCACTGTAAAAGTAATCCAAATAACAACCCAAATAGCACTGTAAAAGTAATCAAAATAACAACCCAAATAGCACTGTAAAAGTAATCCAAATAACAACCCAAATAGCACTGTAAAAGTAATCCAAATAACAACCCAAATAGCACTGTAAAAGTAATCCAAATAACAACCAAAATAGCACTGTAAAAGTAATCAAAATAACAACCCAAATAGCACTGTAAAAGTAATCCAAATAACAACCCAAATAGCACTGTAAAAGTAATCCAAATAACAACCCAAATAGCACTGTAAAAGTAATCCAAATAACAACCCAAATAGCACTGTAAAAGTAATCCAAATAACAACCCAAATAGCACTGTAAAAGTAATCCAAATAACAACCCAAATAGCACTGTAAAAGTAATCAAAATAACAACCCAAATAGCACTGTAAAAGTAATCCAAATAACAACCCAAATAGCACTGTAAAAGTAATCCGAATGCAATCTATGCGTATCTACACGGGATGAATTCACTCAAGATAATAATAGGAATGATAGGTACCGCAGTAGATATATCAGAGTGAGCTAAATCAAGAATACTGTATAAAAAGAAATATGCAGTGTGTATAAACAGTGTAACTAAAATGCAATGTGCAGTACAGTAGTAGAAATAACAGAGTGACCTATGTCGAGAATAAATTGCACAGTACATAACCACGTGGTAAAATTAATAGAATTGCAGGAATTTAGCTTCCGGACCAGAGTTCAGAATATAAATATATATGTATGTCAATGGTGTGCATAAACCATATGGACAGTATGTAAATAGAAAACATGTGTACAGCAGTAGTTAAATAGGACGAGCCATGACTAGAATACAGTATGTATATATATACAGTGCACTCAAAGTATTCAGACCCCCTTGACTTTTTCCACATGTTGTTACGTAACAGCCTTATTCTAAAATGTATGACATCGTTTCCCCCCGAATCAATCTACACTCAATACCCCATAATGACAAAGCAAAAATGGGTTTTTAGACATTTTTGCTAAATTATAAAGAATTAAAAACGGAAATATTACATTTACAAAGGGTTCAGACCCTTTACTCAGTACTTTGCTGAAGCACCTTTAGCAGTGATTACAGACTCAAGTATAACGCTATGAGCTTGGCAAACCTGCATTTGGGGAGTTTTTCACATTCTTCTCTGCAGATTCTCTCCACCTCTGTCTGGTTGGATGGTGAGCGTCGCTGCACAGCTATTTTCAGGTCTCTCCAGAGATGTTCGATCGGTTTCAAGTCCGGGCTCTCGCTGGGCCACTTAAGGGACATTCAAAGATTTGTCCCGAAGCCACTCCTGTGTTGTCTTGAATGTGTGCTGAGGGTCATTGTTCTGTTAGAAGGTAAACCTTTGCCCCCAGTCTGAGGTTTTGAGCGCTCTGGAGCAGGTTTTCATCTAGGATCTCTCTGTACTTTGCTTGGTTCATCTTTCCCTCGATCCTTACTAGTTTCCCAGTCCCTGCCGCTGAAAAACATCCCCACAGCATGATGCTGCCTTCATCATGCTTCACCGTAGGGAGGATGCCAGGTTTCCTCCATACGTGACACTTGGCATTCAGGCCAAAGAGTTCAGACTTGGTTTCATCAGACCAGAGAATCTTGATATTCATGGTCTGAGAGTCCTTTAGGTGCCTTTTGGTAAACTCCAAGCAGGCTTTTATTTGCATTTCCCTGAAGAGTGGCTTCTGCCTGACCCCTCTACCATAAAGGCCTGAGTAGTGGAGTGCTGCAGAGATGGTTTTCCTTCTGGAAGGACAAGGTCTCCACAGAGAAACTCTGGTTCTTGGTCATCTCTCTGACCAAGGCCCTTCTTCCCCGATTGCTCTGGTTTGGGGATGTTTTTCAGCGGCAGGGACTGGGAAACTAGTCAGGATTGAGGGAAAGATGAACCCGAGCAAAGTACAGAGAGATCCTAGTAAGAGCATTGAAGATGGGTCGTGGCTGGGTCTTCCAGCATGACAACGACCCGAAACACACAGCCAGGGCAACTAAGGAGTGGCTCCGTAAGAAGCATCTCAAGGTCCTGGAGTGGCCTAGCCAGTCTCCAGACCTGAACCCAATATAAAATCTTTGGAGGGAGCTGAAAGTCCGTATTGCCCAGCGACAGCCCCGAAACCTAAAGGATCTGGAGAAGGTCTGTATGGAGGAGTGGGCCAAAATCCCTGCTTCAGTGTGTGCAAACCTGGTCAAGAACTACAGGAAACGTATGATCTCTGTAATTGAAAACAAAGGTTTCTGTACCAAACATTAAGTTCTGCTTTTCTGATGTATCAAATACTTATGTCGTGCAATAAAATGAAAATTAATTACTTAAAAATCATACAATGTGATTTACTGGATTTTTCCCCCCGATTCCGTCTGTCACAGTTGAAGTGTACCTATGATGAAAATTACAGACCTCTACATGCTTCGTAAGTAGGAAAACCTGCAAAATCGGCAGTGTATCAAATACTTGTTCTCCCCACTGTATATATATATATATATATAAAGTGGGTAAAACAGTATGCAAACATTATTAAAGTGACCAGTGTTCAATTATTCTATGTACATAGGGCTGCAGTCTCTAATGTTCAGGGCAAAATACTGGGCAGAGGATGGCTAGCGATGGCTCGTTTAACAGTCTGATGGCCTGGAGATAGAAGCTGTTTATCAGCGTTGATGCACCTGTACTGTCTCTGCCTTCTAGATGTTAGTGTGGTGAACAGGCCGCGACTTGAGTGGCTGAGGTCCTTGATGATCTTCTTGGCCTTCCTATGACACCGGGAGCTGAAGATGTCCTGGAGGGAAGGCAGCGTGCCCTTGGTGATGCATTGGGCTGCCCACACCACCCGCTGGAGAGCCCTGTGGTTGCGGACTAAGCAGTTGCCGTATCAGGCGGCGATAGAGCCTAACAGAATGCTCTCGATTGTGCATCTGTAGAAGTTCATGAGGGGGCCAAGCCAAATTTCTTCGACCTCCTGAGGTTGAAGGGGTGCTGTTGGGCCTTCTTCACCATGCTGTCAGTGTGGAGGGACTATTTCAGGTCCTCAGTGATGTGCACGCCGAGGAACATGAAACTTTAGCCCCTCTCCACTGCCATTGTCTTCGGAGAATTCAAGGCTTTCAACGTAGGGGGATGTGTAATTGTTAAAAGATTCCACGCTTTGAAT